>NC_033798.1:12087350-12093370 GCF_001876935.1 Asparagus officinalis
CTCGTTGGTTCGTCGGTTTGTGCCGAGCTGAGCAAAAGGGACCTATAAGCAATTTTATATGCCTACAAACGCATAACCCTAGGTCAACGCCAGTCAACGCGTTGTGACCAAAAAGTCAACATTCGACGTTCAAAACCCTGGGGTCAATGCCGGTCAACGCGTAACCCTAGGTCAACGTTACTCAACGCGTTGCGACAAAAAGTTAACATACGACTCGAGACTCCGACGACGGCCAAGCGATAAACGCAGCGCCGGAAAGACTTCAGCTATTCGTCAAAATATTGGATAGACCGAAAATCGAAGGAACCAAGAGTTGAAACTAGCTACAGGTCCTTTACGCCGACTGAAGGCTGGCCCAATCACATCCAAAGTATTCCAGCCTCTTCTATAAAAGAAACGAGTCTGGAACGCTTTGGAGGGGGTATCTTTAGGCATCGAAAATTGCCTATAGGTCTCCACAAACAGCTCAGTGTTAAGGAACGACGATGAACGTCACTATCTGGTTCACAGGAGTTCGATTGATGTTGATGAACGATTGAAGTAAATCGACGAACTACGTGAACTAACGAAGGTACGGGCTAATCGGGAGCCTCGCGATGTTTACAAAAAGGAACAATGCCCTTCGTGTCTCATTCACTCTACAGATGATCCAACCATCAGAGCTGATAGAACTCCTTGTCGGCTTTCCAACGCACTTCGAATCACTCAAATCCGAGTTCGGACGAAGAATTTACAGTGGAAGCGGACATATACACCATAACGGAGTGTCTCGGACCAACGAGACACCCTAGGGTGTCTCGGATCAAGAGGAGACACCCTAGGATGTCTCGGATCAAGTGGAGACACCCTGGGGTGTCTCCAACGTAGATTTGGGCCTTTAGGTGGTTTTAACCGCTCCAAACTCCCCCGGGCCTATAAAATACAAGCCTCAGGCCCTCATTTTTCAGGATCTGGAATTTTGGGGAATTGGCGAAGCCCTGCCGAACTGAAGAGTGATCAAGTTCTTCAACACAAGAGATCGAAAGTCGTCAGATCTACATCACCCGCATCCAATCCTTAGTATTATCCTGTCGTGGTAATTCTAAGAAGAGCAATTATCTCGCTTTTATCGAGATAGGCGCTTCAAGTTTCTAGATCTCCTCGCGGATCGACGAAGCTCTGGACCTGATCTGATTGCCAGGTAGTCCACGGATATCGACATCCCCGTCACAGGCTAAAGACCCACACAAGCAAGAGACGACGAACAGATCTTGTGTTTATTTTCAAGAAAGTTGTAATCTTTTATTCTTTTGTTGTTTGAATTCATTTGTAACGCTTAAAGTTTAATGAAATCAATGATTAAGGTAACTTTCAACGAAAACATGGTTCTGTTGTCTCTTCCTGCACAACTCAATCAGTTTAAGGTCAGTTATAACTGCCAAAATGAGAAATGGACTCTAAATGAGCTCATTTCATACTGTGTGCAAGAAGAAGACAGATTGAAGCAATATAAGACTGAAAGTGCTCATTTGGCCTATGCCTCTAAGGATAAGGGCAAGAAAAGAAAGAATGATAATGAAGTTGCTAAGGGTCCAGTTCAGAAGAAACAACATAAGGAAAATTAGGGTTGTTTCTTCTGTAACAAGCCTGGACACGTAAAGAAGGATTGTACCAAATATCACGTCTGGCGTGCTCTGTTCTGAGGTTAATGTAGCTTCAGTACCTAGAAACACTTGGTGGTTAGACTCTAGTGCTACTACTCACATAAGTGTTTCTATGCAGGGTTGCCTGAGCTACCGAAAGCCAAGTGATGTTAAAAGATACATCTTTGTGGGCGGCGGTCAATCGGTAGATGTAGAAGCAATTGGGTACTTTAGGTTGCTATTAGGAACTGGTTCTTATTTGGACTTAAAAGATACTTTTGTAGTACCGTCTTTTAGACAGAATTTGGTTTTTGTTTCTGTATTGGACAAATCAGGTTATCATTGTTCATTCAGAAACAATCAATTTAGTTTATCTTTTAATTCGGATATTGTGGGAACTGGTTACTTGAGTACTTATGACAACCTATATTTGCTCGATACAATTGCTTCTTATAATGAATCCTTGTATGTGGAATCACGTGGTACTAAGCGTAAATTAAATAAAAAAAATTCGGCGACATTATGGCATAAGCGCTTGGGTCATATCTCAAAAGGTAGAGTTACGCGTCTTGTGTCTGATGGTATTTTGGATTCCCTTGATTTTTCGGACTTCGACGTATGTGTTGAATATATTAAGGGAAAACAGACCAAAGTTTAGAGATTAGGTGCCAACAGATCTTCGGATGTCTTAGAATTGATACATACGGATATTTGTGGGCCATTCCCTACGGCATCCTGGAATGGTCAACAATATTTTATATCATTCATAGACGATTACTCACGTTATGTGTACCTATATCTTATTCATGAAAAGTCTGAGTCTCTGGACATGTTCAAAGCCTATAAAGCTGAAGTTGAGAATCAACTCAACAAAAGAATTAAAACCGTTAGATCTGATCGTGGTGGTGAGTACTACGGCAGATATGATGGTTCAGGTGAACAACGTCCAGGACCATTTGCTAGATACCTAGAGGAATATGGTATCGTCCCATAGTACACCATGCCGGGTTTACCTAGCATGAATGGTATAGCTGAAAGACGAAACAGGACTCTTAAGGATATGGTAAGAAGTATGATTGCTCATTCTTCTTTACCAGAGTCATTCTGGGGAGAAGCACTAAAGACAACAGCTTACATTCTAAACAGAGTGCCAAGTAAAGCAGTTGCTAAAACACCTTATGAGCTTTGGACTGGTCAAAAGCCCAATTTAAAACACTTACATATTTGGGGATGTCCAACTAAGGCAAGGTCTTATAGGCCAAATGAAAAGAAATTAGACTCCAAAACAGTTAGCAACTACTTTATTGGGTACTATGAACGCTCTAGGGGCTATAAGTTCTATGATCCCACACTAAGGAATATTTTTGAGACGGAAACATCAACATTCTTTGAGGATGTTGAGTTTGGGGGGAGAAATAAGGTCAGAGACATTGCTTTTGATGATGAATTGGCTTCAGATCCAATTCATACAGTTACTTTTGACAATATTCAGGTTCCTATACCTGTTGTTGCTCGCTTCAGATCCAATTCATACAGTTACTTTTGACAATATTCAGGTTCCTATACCTGTTGTTGCTCAAGAAGTAAATCCGGAACCTCTTTGACAATATTCAGGTTCCTATACCTGTTGTTGCTCAAGAAGTAAATCCGGAACCTCAAGATAATAATATTGAATAACTCCCTGTTCCAGAAGAACAAACTCAACAACCTCAAGAATCAGTACCTTTACGGAGATCCACGAGAGAAAGGAGAAATGCTATTCCGGATAATTATATTGTATTTCTCCAAGAACATGAGGAAAGTAATGGAATGTTGGAAGATGATCCAATCAACTTTCTCCAGGCCATGAAAAGTTCTAACTCTCAATAGTGGATTGATGCCATGAATGAAGAGTACAGGTCTATGCAAGACAATAAGGTTTGGGAACTTGTCCTATTACCAGAAGGTACAAAACCAATTGGTTTTAAGTGGATTTTTAAAACCAAGCGGGATACAAACGGTAATGTGGAGAGGTATAAGGCACGTCTTGTAGCTAAAGGCTTTACTCAAAAGGAAGGCATTGATTATACAGAGACTTTCTCTTCGGTTTCATCGAAAGACTCTTTCGGAACAATCATGGAACTTGTTGCTTATTATGATCTTGAGTTACATCAGATGGATGTTAAGACTGTATTTCTCAATGGAGACATTGATGAGATGATTTATATGGTGCAACCAGAAAACTTTGTGTCGGGAGACCCAAAGAATATGGTTTGCAAATTAAGGAAATCCATCTATGGACTCAAACAAGCTCCTCGTCAATGGTATCACAAGTTTCAATAAATAATTATCTCGTTCGGTTTTGAGATGAACATTGTTGATGACTGTGTATATCACAAGTTCAGTGGGAGTAAGTATATTTTTCTGGTTCTGTATGTCGATGATATATTGCTTGCCACTAATGATATAGGCACGTTGCACGAAACCAAGAGATTTCTATCAAAGAATTTTGAGATAAAAGATCTTGGGGACGCCTCTTTTATATTAGGAATCCAAATACATTGAGATCGCTCTCGGGGTATTCTTGGATTATCACAAAAGAGCTATATCGATAAAGTACTTAAAAGATTTGACATGCAAGATTGCAGACCAGGAGATACCCATGTGGCTAAAGGAGACAAATTTAGTCTCAATCAGTACCCTAAAGGTAACCTTAAAATTCAGGAAATGCAGAAGATTCCTTATGCTTCGGCTGTAGGAAGTCTAATGTATGCTCAGGTATGTACGCGTCCGAATATTGCGTATATTATTGGCATGTTAGGCAGATACTTAAGTAACCCTGGTATGGATCATTGGATAGCAGTCAAAAGGGTTATGAGGTATCTTCAGAAAACAAAAGATTACATGCTCACATACAGAAAATCAGAACAGTTAGAGGTCATTGGGTATTCGGACTCTGATTTTGCTAGATGCCAAGATAGCAGAAAGTCTACATCAGGCTACATTTATATGTTAGCAGGAGGAGCTATATCATGAAAAAGTGTTAAACATACACTCGTAGCTTTCTCTACTATGGAAACAGAATTTGTAGCTTGCTATGAGGCATCCAATCAGGGAATATGGCTGTGAAATTTTATCATGGGACTGCGTATTTTAGAAAATGTTGAAAGACCACTAAAGTTATATTGTGACAATAAATCTGTAGTAATGTATTCCAATAACAACAGGAACTCAACTAAGTTAAAACATATTGACAGTAAGTTCCAGATTGTGAAAGAAAGGGTACAGAGTGGACAGATATCTATAGAGCACATTGGGACAAACTCCATGATAGCAGATCCTCTTACTAAGGGATTGCCACCCAAGGTCTTTCATGAGCATACTGCTCATATGAGTGTGGTATTAATTGAAGATATCATGATTTAGTAGGGGTTTGTAATTGTGATGCTTTATGTTTGGTTGTATTGTCTGATCAGAATAAAGTATTCAGTTAAGATACCATGTTACATTATGTTTGGTTTTGACCTCACTAAAGGAGGACCAGTTAAAAATAGACATGTACTGATCACATTGCATGTAATTTTCATGCTGCACATCAATGTTTGATCTATATCGTTTGATTGTATTGGTATATGTGACCATTGATGGGTTTAGTTACGATAAATGCGACGAATGCCGCTTTAATCCTATATTGATATAGTCAATGGACGAGATTGTTCGAAAATACCTTTTTCAGTGAGAGCAGTTTTTGAGCTCATAAGGTTATACACAATTTAAGGAATCATATGGTGCCCAAGTGGGAGATTGTTGGATTTAATCTAATAAATCTATTTGTGGGCACATATGATTAATCAATGTGTATTGCTATCTTTCAAGATAACACACTAAAGTAATCAATTAATTTGGATTAATGGGTATTTAAATAAGTCATGGGGTTATATGTGCAGATACCATGTTGTAACACTAGTAGAAAAACGATCAAACTAGACGGAACAATCTAGACGGAAATTTTTTCCGTCTAGATTGGATCAAAGTAGACGGAATAATTCCGTCTAGATTGTTCCGTCTAGTTTGGAGCAAACTAGACGGAATTTTCCGTCTAGTTTGACAAACCCAGACGGAACAGGCAACCAAGACGGAATTTCCGTCTAGGTTGCCTCAACCTAGACGGCATTTCTGTCTAGGTTGACTACACAACCTAGACGGCAGTCCGTCTAGGTTGTATAGTCAACCTAGATGGAAATTCCGTCTAGGTTGCCTCAACCTAGACGGAATTTCCGTCTAGGTTGCCTAGGGCAGTTTTTTAGCCCCTACCAGCCGCCACCCCCTCCCATTTCTCTCAATCTCATCCACCCGACCCCCCCTTGTTCGGTCTCCCCCCCGACTCCCCCCCTCCTCCGGCCTCCCCCCCGCCCCCCC
>NC_033798.1:12094370-12105725 GCF_001876935.1 Asparagus officinalis
ATATTTTGTACAGCAGGGAAGCAAATGGAAAGCAACCGGAGAGAGAAAGTTTTGGAGAGCAAAAATTGCTCATGGGCAAATCTAAATGTGTGGGTCCCACCAGTGTACTAGAAATCAAAAAAAATAATTAAAAGCACAGCACGGTCTCACCAGTGTACTAGAAATAAAAAAAAAAGTAAAAGAAAAGCACGGTCCACCAGTGTACTAAAATAAATATTATTTAATTTATTATTTTGGCCCATAATTGACTGAAATTGATATTTAATTTTTATATCAATATTTTTCATTTTTCGAGCTCTATAAATAGAGCTTAAGTTTGTGTCATTTGGACAACAAAAAAAATTCGAGTTTTTACACCCTATTTTCATTATTTTTTAGAATCTTCATCCTTCTTCATGGATCCTTCACAAAATTTTAATTTTTCCATGAACTACAACTTTCCCAACCAACCCCAGAATTCGAATATGCAACCTCAAAATCCAAATATGCAACGCCCGGAAAGTACTCAGAATATGGGGCTGCACCCCAATTTTCCAATGCCGTATATGATGCCACAAAATTTTGGCATGCAATACCCATACAACCATCCTTATATGCCATATGGCTATCCACCAGTCACTGGAAATAGCTATGTTCCAGGCCACATGAATGATCCAAGCACAGATCCGACTATTGATCCAAACACACCCCGTTTCAGTAGCGGATCGACTGATATTCCAGAATTTTCCACCCAGATTTCGTTGGAAACTGCTGGAGGGGATACTCCCCATAGTTTTCTACCACCAACTCAACAATCAGCCAAGAGAACAAGTTACGATACTTGGAGCACCGAGGAGAACAAAATCTTACTAACGGCTTATTTTCATGTTAGCAATGACAGTGAATTGGGGATAAATCAAAAGGGCGATACTTTCTGGGGTAAAATTACAGACTATGTGAACGAGCGCACACAAAGTGGGAAACAGAGGACTTCAGGGCGGTGTTCTGCTCATTTTCGACATTTGAATAAAAAGATAAGCAGCTTTGTTGGTTGTTATCGTGGTGCATGCAAGGAGAGGCGAAGCGGTTGGTCCGATGAGAATTACATATCCAAGGCTGTAGAGTTGTACCAAGAGAATGAAAATGCGAGGTTTACGTTGTTGGATGAGTGGAAGCTAGTTCGTCATCAACCAAAATATATGACAGGAGCAAATGAATCTGGCAGTAGTGGATCTAAAAGAAAAAGTAGTGGTGAGGACGTTGAATCTCCTTTCCCCTCACTTGTACGTCCAGAGGGGAGAGATGCATCGAAGAAGAAATCTAAAGCTTCCTCAAGTAAAGCATCCACTTCTAGAAAAGCAAAATTCTCCATTGAAGAGGAGTTGTCGAAATTAACCTCTAAGAATGACAACATTGAACAGAACATGGCTAATACTGTTTCCGCCATGCTGGAGTTTGCTGCAGGTCAGAAGGAAGTTGCACGTATTGAGAAGATGAAAATGTGGATGATCTTGAAGAACAAAGAAGATCGGGATGATGAAGATGAATATGCATATAGGATGTTGAAGAAGGAGTTGTTTGAAGAAAAATTTGCATAATCTGTGTTGCACTATTGTTTCAATTATTGTAATGTGTGTTTCATGCTTCTGAAATTGAACGTGACTATTCCACCCACTAACTTCTGACATTGAATGTGACTTGTCCATCCACTATACTACAAAAATTGAACGTGACTATTCCACCCACTAACTTCTGACATTGAATGTGACTTGTCCATCCACTATACTACAAAAATTGAACGTGACTATTCCACCCACTAACTTCTGACATTGAATGTGACTTGTCCATCCACTATACTACAAAAATTGAACGTGACTATTCCACCCACTAACTTCTGACATTGAATGTGACTTGTCCATCCACTACCCACTAACTTCCGACATCAACATGTGAATTTACATTATTGGATACCCAATCTTTACATTCAATATTGTTAAATAAAATGATTGAATCCGGAGGTCATTCATTATAAATAGGAAACCACACATCATATGAAAACCACTCATTATCAACACTTATCCACCAATGGATCTACCCCCAAATGACTTCAATTTCGAAGAGTACTTTCGACAACAGTTCGAGATGCAAAAAGCCATACTCGAAAGGCAGAAAAAACTTCTTGAAGAGTTGCAAAGTAGAAACGAGCAACCGCGTAAGAGAAACTCCATATATAGGAATCATGAAGCTGCTCATCAGAGGCTCATGGCAGACTACTTTGATGAGTCCTGCACATACACTGATATGCAGTTCCGACGAAGGTATCGAATGAAAAGGCCTTTGTTTCTACGAATTGTAGACTCTTTGTCAAACTACGACAACTACTTCACACAAAGGCGCAATAATGCAGGAAAGCTTGGTTTGACGCCTATCCAGAAGTGTACAGCTGCCATACGCATGCTCGCATATGGAGTTGCAGCAGATGCTTGTGATGAGTACGTCAAGATAGGGGAAACAACTGCACTTGAGTGTACTAGAAATTTTTGTGACGGAGTAATTGCCTTGTTTGAAGATGAATACTTGAGACGACCAAATGTGGAAGACTTGCAGAGGTTACTCAAAGTTGATCAGGAGCGTGGTTTCCCTGGTATGATTGGAAGTATCGATTGCATGCATTGGCAGTGGAAGAATTGTCCTAAGGCTTGGCAATGGCAATTTACTAGTGGACACAAGGGCACCGCTACTGTTATCCTTGAAGCAGTTGCGTCATATGATTTGTGGATATGGCATGCTTTCTTTGGTTTACCTGGTACGTTAAATGACATAAATGTACTAGATAGGTCACCGGTATTTGACGATATTGTGTTCGGTGAAGCTCCGCGGGTGAACTACATAGTGAATGGCCGGGAATACAATCTTGCATACTATCTTGCTGATGGAATCTATCCCAAATGGCCTGTCTTCGTCCAGTCAATTCAAATGCCCCAAGGGAACAAAGCACAATTGTTTGCCAAACAACAAGAATCATGCAGGAAAGACGTGGAACGTGCATTTGGGGTTCTCCAAGCACGTTTCGCTATTATTCGTCAACCAGCTAGAATGTGGGATCTTGAAGTCTTGGGTAAAATAATGAGGGCGTGCATTATTTTACATAATATGATAGTAGAGGATGAACGGGAAACGTATTCACGGAACTGGGAGAATCTGGACTTCGAACAGCCTAACAATGGTGCCTCTAGCTCTTCTTTCAATGCTCAAACGCAAGTGTTACCCGAGTTTGAAGTGCATGTTCAAGGCCGATCCGAATCAGACATTCACACCAGGGGCGAACTTCGTGATAGGGCCCAACATATTCAGTTGAAGAGGGATCTCGTTGAGCACATTTGGCAGAAATTTGGAACGACCCTCGATTAGACTCAAAGTTTTTCCTAATTTTCTAATGTTTAGTGTGTTTTTTTGTGGTACGTTTCAATAATTTATGTGTGTTGAGTTGGTTTGATGAATAATAATATCGTGTGTTGTGTTGTTTTTTTAAGTAATTTTAATTTAAATTAATGTCATTTAAAAAAATTATATATTATTAATTGCAAAATTAATGCCATTTTTAAATATATATATTTTTTATAAAACATATGTTAAATAAATAAATATGAATACAAAATAAATAAATACGGTGGGTATATGATATAGTGATGTGGATGAAAGAGAAAATATGGTGGGGTATAGATAAAGTAAAAAAGTACATATTTGCCTTCCTGCTGTGGAGCTGAAATAAAAGAGGGTGCTAAATATTTAATTGGTGGGGACAAAAGCTGAGGTGGAGAGCAATATTTGCCCTCCTGCTGCTGATGGTCTAAAGAATGAGATTGAGAATTTGAGCACACGTCCTTAAAACCCTCGAATTTTTAAACCTACACCTCCCTCTAAAACCTGAAAAAATGCCGCTCCCTAAACCCCACTTCTCCTCTCGCTCTTTCTCCACTTCCCTACTCGACCCTGACTTCCTTCTCCGCCTCTCCACAGTCCTCTACCAACAACAAACCTCCCCACTTCCCAAACTCCAAACTCACCTTCAGAAACTCAACTTCACCCCAACCCACGAGCTCTTCCTTCGGCTTTGCAACAACTTCCCCTTCTCATGGCGCCCCGTCCACAACTTTCTCCTCCATTAATGCCCTTAGGTTTAATTTTTTGACACTTTGATATCCAACGCATTACGACGTCAAAGTTAAAAAAGTATATAAACTTTAAGGTATCAAAGTTAAAAAGATGTGGAACCTTTGAGATATGAACATAAAAAAAGTGTGAACTTTAGGGCACCAAAGTGTCAAACAATCTTAGGGAGTCGAAGTCAAGAAAAGTGTAAATGTTGGGGCATTAAGGTGTTAAAAAAAATAACTGAGTTATCAAAACTTAAAAAGGTGTAAACTTTAAAGTAAATTGCAAATAACCCTTAAACAAAGCCGATTAAATTTTGGTCAACAGGGACTAAATTGTGATAACCACAATGTTTAAGGGACTATGAGTAACTTCATAGATACGAGGAGCTAATATGGGATTATGGAATATTATCTAAATATTCCTCGTGCAAAATGCTAGCAGTTGGCATTTCTTTTTTAATATTCACACAATACAATACGTTACTCCAAAAGACGCGGGGGCTCAAACAACCCGTCATCCATTAAAACATCAGTTCCAATTTTCTTTCCCTCGTAGTTTCAAGAAATGGGGATCTCTCTCCTTCTCGCTTCTCTCTTTACATCTTTGATCCTCTCGCGATCTGCCGCCGATGAGAAATTCGACGTCCGCCAACATCTCGCCACCGTCACCAGGTTCTCTCTCTCTCTTTCGGTTGATTTTCGTTAGGGTTTCAATTTTTTCAGACGCGATGACCAATTGTATGCATTTTTACCGATTTGAGACGAATTATATAACGAGCTGATCTTTTCTCGTGCCCTAATTGGGTATTTCGAGGTTGTTTTGATGGTTAGTGAGCGACAATTGCCTGCTTGAAACCGAGCTTTTGATCTTCTGGAGGAGCAAATATACATAGAATTTAAGTGCATTGTAGATTGGCGTCATTAAATTTTTTTGTCAGAATAAGGATGATTTTGGTGTCACGAGCTAATTCTACCCTAAACTCAGAAGCATGTGTAATTTGTTCGGAAATGGCAGTTCAACCATTGGAGCTGAAATGTAGTGTTATCAAGTTATTGGCACAGAATAAGGAGGGCTTGGGCTTTGTTGGAATATTAAGTTATAACCCTCAACTTTTCACCACAACTTCAGATATTTATGGAAAAGAAAAGGTACCACGATGCAAAATATGCCAGGTTTTGGCCCGAAAAGGGCGATCAACTTGTGGGTACAAATTAGAATGTTCCCTCAACCCTTGCTACAACTACGGAGGTTTTTAGTTGTTGTGGAAGGGTCCTTTAGATAACTCCACTCTACCTAAGCTATCCAAAAATGAGTGATTGAAATTTATCTTTATTCACCAAGCATCCAAATTGACTTTGGGTAAGATGTGGGTTTTCTCTAATGAAACTATTTAACGCTGATTCATACTTGGAGTTGAGGAGTATAGAACTCTTGGAGTATCGAATTCTTTTTCTCTTTGCATTGACTGGTAAACTCAATAGTCTAGTAGCAACTTCCATGGCCTTCTGAGGAGACCATGGCATAGCTTCACCCTGCGTCACCAATTTTTGCAATTTAACATCATAAATGAAGTAGTTATCATGTCTTAGTAGAACCCAAAAGCTTTTTCTTAATTCATTTTTCCTTTTGTGTTTTCTTTTCGTCGGATGGATGGTATGTTGTGAGATGAATGGTGCAATAGTCAGTAGTTAAAGGATTTTTTCTTAAGGCAATGGGCAAAGGTCCTCTGAGCAGGCAGAAATTTCTCCTACTGTATGAACTATTTATTTATTTTTTATTAAGCTACCTTATTAAAGGAGGAAAGGTTATACTTTCTTGTTCATGGGTATCTACTCCTTAAATAAAAATTTGAACAACTTATGCATTTGTGTAGTGTGAAGTGCACTTAGCTGCTTGTCCTTCCAGTGAGTTACATTCCTACAAATAGAGTCAGATCACTCTTCTCTCCTTTTTTTCTTCCCCTCCTAATGGTGTGTTATACATTCAACTCCACTGCAGATATGGTGTAGCACAGGATTCTAATACTGATTCTTTTGTGCCTTCTGTTATTCCTGATGGATGCAGCGCAATCCACCTAAATCTTCTGGTAGTTTCTTATTAATATTTCATCTTACGATTTTGTTTGCGCATACTTGTTTTTATCGCCGGTGAGATGTTGCTTCCCTTATGCGAATACAATGAACCATTACACACCTGCACGCGTCTACACCCATTTCGCTTTGCTACATATACTTTATGCATACACAAGTCCACTAGCACTAGTAAATATATCTTTTAATTTCCCACAATTTTTTTCATGCAGGTTTGGTTTGCTTTAACAGTTGTCAAAGCAAGAAAAAGATTGGCCAAACATGATTTATTAGGCTGAGTCAATGAGGCGTTGTGTGTATAGTTATAGAGCATGGTTATATTATTCTCATTTATTGATGTAAGATTTTTTAGGACAGGAAATGCTTCACACTTATTTACTTGTTCTTGTAGATTTACCTGTGGATCTTTATTTCTGCTTATGCTTATATATGCAGAAACATGTATAAACATACTCATGTGTCTATATAGTGCACACTCACACACATCCTTGGAGTGACTAAAATTCTTTTGCACTCTCTCTTGCAGTAAATATATTAGAGATCACATACACCTCAGGAAGTTGTATCATGTTAATGGAACAACTAAGGTAATGCACTCAGTGTATGCTTCTAATTACTAAATAAAAAAAGACGTTAGCATTGAGATGGAATAAGAAAGTTCTTATGAAGGATCATGAGAATGAACCCATGTCTAATTGATGAGATGTTGACCATTGTTTAAGTCTAAGTTTTAAGTTTCAGGCAAACACAGTAAAGTCTTCCTTCGACTAATCTCATCCTAGAAGTGTCGGAAAGTGAAGAGCAGTTTCAGGCAAACACAGTAAAGTCTTCCTTCGACTAATCTCATCCTAGAAGTGTCGGAAAGTGAAGAGCTCCCTTGTTAGTGTTTATTCATGGTGAGGAATTTCAGAAGTATTTCCACTACTAAACCTGTTAGCAGGACCTTTATTTTAATACCTTTTACTTATAAGCATCTCCAGGCACTACTCGTAATCAAGTGATATACATGGTTACATGAGTTATTTAATGATCATTACTCGCATTACTTTCCTTGAGCTATTTTTGTATCCTGTATGTTATTTTTCCCTCTTTCTTTTACAAAATCTATTGTTGATAAAATAGATAATCAAGTTTGGCTTCATTTTATTCTCATATCTATCTAGTTATAACTGAAGAACTTTCCACCATTTCATATAATAATTCTGTTATATGCGTGCTAAAATAAAATGAACATGATAATGCTGATTTTGAATGCCATCAGATTTAACCAACCTGTCAAGGTTCTGATTGTTCTGTGTTTTCATAGGCGAGACATGGGACCCGTTCGCCTACAACAAAACGTATTAAAGAGTTGGATAGGTTGGCAGCTCGTTTGGATGTTCTTTTGAATGATGCAAAAGATGAGGCAGGCCAGAACAGCTCCTCTTTGAATACACCAGCATGGCTATGGGGATGGAGATCCCCTTGGGAAGGAAAACAGAAAGGGGGAGAGCTAATTAACAAAGGGGAAGAGGAGCTGTATCTTCTAGGAAAAAGAATAAAGGAAAAGTTTGCAGCATTGTTTGATGAGGAGTATCACCCAGATGTCTTCTCAATTAGGGCAACACAGGTAAGTTATCTTACTCATCAATTTCTTCTAGTAATATTTTGGCAAGTCCTAGATCAGAAAATTTCAGTCGTCAATCTGTAATTTCAATTAGTTATCTCATACATCTGTTTGGCTTGGAATCTGTTAGTGTTACTGCATAGTTGCTGGTTTAAAGGTTGGCATATATGGTTTCATTTTCATTCAAAGTTCAAATATACAGAACCTCTCTTGCCAGTAGATTTTCAGACACAAAATTGCATTTAGGATATAGATGTCTGAGTCACAACCATCATACAACTTGTCTGTCTTCTTCATGTTACTTTGTTAACATATTTGTTCTCATCTAACCTTGGGTAGAGGAGAGGGAGGCATAGTGTCGAAAAATAACTATCAGGGGAGAATATATGTTATCAAGATAAACCTAGGGCGGGATAAATACAATTACACCAAATATTAAGAGCACACCAAAGTATCTCAGTTTTTAGAAGTATTAGCGGAGACCTCAGGCAGGATAAATACAATTTACGCCAAATATTAAGAGTTTACCAAAGCATCTTATTTTTTTTAGGAGTATCAGAGAATCACATAGCATTCTACTTTTCCCACAGTACATTGTTGGTGGTGGTTATAACGTCCAAATGTTCTTTTTTTTGTGCTGTGTGATGCAGGTTCCTCGAGCATCAGCTAGTGCTGTTGCATTTGGCATTGGACTATTTGCTGGGAAAGGAAACCTTGGACCAGGCGGGCATCGTGCCTTCTCTGTTATAAGTGAGAGTCGTGCAAGTGATATGTGCTTACGGTTCTATGATTCTTGTCAGACTTATAAAGTAAGGAATTTTTTTTATATAATGATTAATTTATTCCAAACGCTATCATTATTTGGTTAATAATGCTTTACATACATGTGCTTTTGTTTTTCCAGTAATATCTTATATTATTTACTCAACTGGAGAGTTATTTTTTTGTCAGTAAAGTTGTCTTATCACTTTGAGTTGGAGGGTCTAGATGTTCGAATTACACATGAATCAAATGACAAAATAATTGGAAGGGTATTACTCTATGTGATTATTGATGCCTCTCAGTCTACATCAGTTAAATAGATTCACAGGAATACAGGAAGATCTTGAAGCTAACGTGAAGCTTACTGGGCATATGACAACTTGTGCTTTCAATTATTACAATACATGAAGTGGATGCTAACACAATTTCTTAGTGGGACAATTGGGAAGAGTAATGGTCAGAACCAACTACTAAAACTTGATTATCTGTCTTCTAGATCACTAATGTCTCTCAATAAAAAGTGCTAGAAATGCTGTAATTCTGACATAGTTTCTACATATGTATAGATTCAATGTAATAAAGGCATGGTGTTTATGTTAAATGATAACCTACATTATTTTTATAGTGATGAAAATACTGTTTATATATATTATTCTTGTTCGTTTCACTTTTAAAAAGAATTGTTGGGCTTTTTCATGTATGTGCAGATAAAAATCAAATAAGTGGGTCAAAACTTGCTGTTTATGTTTACGAAGAGGCTGCTTTACATGAAAAGTAAACGAGTCCTTGAATAACATGCCATAGACATGCAGAATGTGCCAGTCAATTTTCAACTTTAGTTCTATTAATTGAATTGCCACTTACGGTTGTGACACAAAACGTTTCCAAGCCTTTGACCATATATTTATAGGTTGTGTGCGGCTAGGAACTAAGATGATCTATTTCATGCCACAGAGATATAAAGAAAACCAGGAGCCAGCTGTTGATAAGATTAAGGAACCCATTCTGCGTATCATTGCTGCTGAGGTCGGTAGACGCTACCAGCTAGGTTTCACTAAGCAGGATGTTGCTTCTTTATGGTTTCTCTGCAAACAGGTATAAGAAATCGTTGAACTATAGGAGTTCTGCTATCTCCAGCTTTATGATAAACATATTCTTCTTTGTTTCACCTGATTGATTGATTGATCTTTTCATATTTTAGGAAGCATCTTTGTTGGATATCACCAATCAAGCTTGTGGCCTTTTCAACGCTACGGAGGTATACAAATTTTTATGTTATGCAACTGGAGTAGTTCGTCTCTTTAACCATTTATATTACACTGTGACTTACTCCCATTAGGATTTTTTTTATAAATTTATTATTTCCTTAAGTTTCTTTACCTTGGCTAGGTTTCTTTACTTGAATGGACAGATGATTTGGAGGGTTTTCTGTTAAATGGTTATGGTAACTCGGTTAACTATCGCATGGGGATACCACTCCTCCAGGATGTAATTCAGTCAATAGAGCAAGCAATTATTGCTAAAGAAGGTACTTTGAAGCTTTTTGCTGTTAACATATGTTATTAACTTTTCACAGAGGAAATACATACAAGGAACTACCCCCCAAATCTTTCATACTTTCATCTTATCTTGATATGGTAGGTGGTCACGTAGCATATAGTTACTTCAGGTTTTTGTAATGCATACCATTATTAAGAAGTTAGCAGTGGAAGGCTGATACTGGTAGTAGACTATGTAGCACGGACACGGATCCGACACGGCCATCCGACACGTTGACACGAGGCAAATCCTAAAAAATACATAGGACACGTGTGTCCGACACGGACACGACACGACACGGCTTCATGTTATGCTTGTCCGTGCTTCATAGGTAGTAGATGCATGATTTATAAAATCTAAGCTCCTCTTTGATGTTAAACAAACTTGAATCTATCGTTAGGACTGGAGCAGACAGTTGGGTATTTTACGCCGAAACCCCTAAAACAGCAGAAACGCAGTATAGAGAAGATACACCAAGATTTAACGAAGTTCGGCAATTGCCTACGTCCTCGGGAGCCATACAGGAAATTTCTTATTAACTAACAAGAAATTACAAAGCAAGAGCAGATCTCAAACTTGAGATCTCTCAATAAATACAAATTAATACTATAACTATAGTATTAATCTCTCTCTCTCTCAAATACCCCTATTTAATTATCTCTTAAATAGAGAATATTCTCCCATAATAAATTCCCCTCAACAATCTGAGAGCTGGGAAAAATCACGAGAGGAGAAGAAGAAAAAACGCCGCTGCGTTTTTTAGTCCGCCGCCAAAAAATGGGGAGTAGCCATCGAGGGGAGGAGCTCTGGGTTTCCCTTTTATAGGAAAACCCTAGGGCCAGCTAGCGACAGGCTGTTGCTGGCCCATCCCTCCGAACTCGCCTGCGTGGGTCGCACCCCCGCTCGCCTACAATATTTCTGGGGTTTCTGAAAATGCATGATGCAGCCTGGTCTATATTGCTCTTGAATCCACTTTAAGTTTGTTGTTGACCCTGTGATTTCTTCTATCAGAGGATTTTTTTTATCTGTGTTAATTTCAGACAAAACAATGTTGGTTATTTTAGCTTTTTCTTTATGTTCGCTTGCATGTGTAAATGAATGCTTGTATGAGATTTATGATTTATTTTGGATTTTGTTCCAGCATTAAAGTACAAATTTCCTCTTTTGGTTTTGGTATCAGACATAAAACTTAAGTGCTTCAACATACAACTTTTTGTTGGT
>NC_033798.1:12106725-12117315 GCF_001876935.1 Asparagus officinalis
CGTGGATCGAGATTTTTTATAACTATTAAATTGATAAATGTGCACTTGCAATTTTTGGTACATTAATTATGCGCATCACGCTTGCCTCGGTTTTAACTTCTCTGAGCGGAACCGCTTCAGCCCATTTGGAGAAGTAATCGGTAATTGCCAGGATGAACTGATCACCTTTGACTGACGGGGGACTTATAGGATCGACGATATCCATTCCCCAGGTCTCAAATGGCCACGACGTAACCGAAGGATGCAGATGCTCCGAAGGTTGATGCATATAATTCGCATGTGTTTGACATGCATGATACTTTCGGGCATACGCGATTGCATCACTGAGGTTGATGCATATAATTCGCATGTGTTTGACATGCATGATACTTTCGGGCATACGCGATTGCATCACTCATCATGAAAGGCCAAAAATATCCCATTCTTCTGATGCGGTCATAAAGCTTGGGGCCAGGTTGGTGTGCGCCACACTCTCCTTCATTTGCCTCTCTAAGAACTTCTTCGGCTTCTTTAGTTGATAAGCAACGTGCTAGCAAGCCATCGTACCCCCTGCGGTATAGCGTTCGATTCTCTGTGTTATAGTAGAATCTTGGTGCTCTTCGTCGGATTGAATCTCTTTCCTTTACGTCTTCCGGTAGTATTCCGTGTAGGACGTAATCGATGATGGGGAAACGCCAATCTCGGGGTTCAAACTCAACTTGAGTTGAGTGTGTTTCCTTAATATCTTCTTCCTCGTCCTCTTCATCATAGATCGGCACTAGGAGTTGGTGAGTCCTCACTGTAACAAACTGTTCTGTTTCAGGAGGTTGCGCCAGGGATACGGCCAATGCCGCTAATGCATCTGCGTAGGTATTTTGTAACCGTGGAATATGTTCGATAAAGAATCCTTCGAATGATTCTGCCATCTCTACTGCCATCTTATGGTATGGTATTAAATCCGGGCTTCGGACCTCGTACTCTCCTTGAACTTGTTTAACTATCAGTTGAGAATCACCGAAGGCTTCGAGATATTCAACCCCAAGTTCTTTAGCGAAACTGAGTCCTATGAGTAATGTATTATATTCGGCTACGTTATTTGAGCACGGTTCGGTCAACGAATAAGCTCGAGGCATAACGTGTTTTCCTGGGGAAACTAAGACAACTCCAACTCCGGAAGAAATCTTAGGACTTCCAGGAGCACTCGCTACATTAGTTGCTCGTGAAGCTCCATCGAAGTACAAACGCCATACTTGCTGGTGTGAAGTTGCGTTGACTTCGTGTGTCTCATCAGGTAGGTCGTCATATATCTCGGCGGTATCCGTAGTTGGATTAGCTGCCAGGAGATCACAGATGGCTTGTCCTTTTACCGACTTCTGTTGTTTAAAATGTAAGTCGTATTGGGACAAGAGTAAGGCCCACTTTGCTAATCGCCAATTCATGAACGCTGGTTGAGTCATGAATACTCGGACTGGGTTAACCTTAGAGATAACATAAATGGTCTGTCCAACCAGATAATGCCGCATCTTCTGAATAGCGAACACCAAGGTGAGGTATTCTCTCTCAATCATGGGATATCGAGATTCAGCGCCTACCATAGTCCAGCTTAAATAATACACTGCCTGCTCATGACCGTTATCATCATCTTGTGCAAGTAATGCACTTAATGAGTGGCTCGTCGCCTTGACATAAATCAAGAACGGTTTGCCCGATTTCGGTGCGACGAGTACGGGAGGTTTTGAGAGATATTCTTTAATACTCTCGAATGCCTTTTGACAAGCGTCATCCCATACAAATGACATGCCCTTCTTTGTGAGCTTAGAGAATGGTTGGTATTTTCCTGAGAGGTTCGAGATGAACCGACGGATATAAGCTAATCGCCCTTGCAACCCTCTGAGCTCCTTGAGGTTTCTCGGAGGTTGCAATTCATTAATTGCTTTTACTTTATCAGGATCGACATGAATACCTTTGGTAGTAACGACGAACCCAAGGAACTTACCACTGGACATTCCGAGGAAAGACTTGGTAGGGTTCATTTTCAATTGGTGGGTCCGCATCAGATCGAACATCGTCTTCAAGTCTTTGATGTGATCCTTCTTAGCATCAGATCGAACATCGTCTTCAAGTCTTTGATGTGATCCTTCTTATCGTGACTTTTCACGACCAAATCATCCACGTAACATTCGACAGTTTTCCGGAGATGCTCCTGAAAAATCTTTGACATGGCTCGCTGATATGTGGCACCTGTATTTTTTAAGCCGAAGGGCATAACCGTGTAGCAGAAAACACCGAGGGGTATTCTAAACGCGGTATGCTTTTCATCATCTGGATGCATCTTTATTTGATTATAACCAGAGAAACCATCCATGAAAGACATCCTCTCGAACCCGCACGTATTGTCAATGATGACATCTGTGATAGGAAGGGGGAAATCATCTTTTGGACAGGCAGCGTTGAGGTCTCTAAAGTCGATACACACCCTGACCTTCCCGTTCTTCTTAAGGAACGGGACGATATTGGATTTTCCTCGCTTCCCATATTCACTTGGACCACTTGATCCTCGGTAGGAGGTTCTCTCTGTTCAAACCTATTGCCGTACTGCATGTTTAGGTGATGAACCCAAGGGTCCTCCCAAGTCGGCATCTGATCGTCTTCTTCTATTGTCGCAGGGTCGACCGTAGCCATATTCGACATTAGCTTTTTGAACATTTCACCGATACTAGTGTCGGAATCCCAAGCCGAAGAGTCAGAAGAATACCCGTTTCTAGCTTTGTTAGCAATTTGATCGATGATTTGCCAGCAACACTCGTCATCAGATGAGGAGATATAACCTAGTCCTCTTTTATGGCGATAATAATCATCGGGTTTTCCCTTCGGTACATAGGCCATTCGAGGTGGAACTCGTGGACCTCGACCAAAGCAGAGGCCCTCTCCGAGTGTGAAGTCATATCCATACTTCTCCATTAGATCGCGTGCTTTTGTATTATACCTGAATAGGTGAGGAGCAGGTTTATCATCATCATCTTCCTCTTCCAAGAAGTAGTCGGGTATCGGAGATTCTCTTTCTTTACCGTAGATGACTTCCCTTCCACCCCCTGTCCCTGCGGGGATGACAAGTGTCGTTCTGCACGGATCTTGTACCTGCTTTTTTGTCATGCAAAATGATTGAAGCGGCATATACAATTCAGGGTTATCATACAATTCTTTAGTAATATTATCCAGACACATAGAGTACTCTAAATCATCATTTATTGATAGTTCTTCGGCAAGTTGCCAGTTACAACTACTTTCCGATGATTGTTCATCATCAAGATTGATTACAATGGGTACAATGTCATTAAGTACAAAACCACCATCATAATCAAACCCAGCTTCGGTGTCAGCTTCATCCCCATTGTCCGTTCCTTGGGCCGATGGTTCAGTATCGGATTCGGCGCCGTATAGAAGGGAATCAGTGAAATAGTTCTCTAATCCCTTAAACGGTTGCTTATCCGTGACCACCGTCTTGACTTCATTATTTGTGTCCACATACTTGAGACACTGGTGAAGAGTTGACGGGACTATAAGATTGCCGTGGATCCAAGGTCGACCCAACAGTAAGTTATAGGATGTTTCCGCGTCAATCACGTAGCAGGTAACTTCTGACTTTAAGTCTCCAATCTGACACGTTATTCGAATCTTTCCCAAGGGTCTGGACCCACTGGTGTTGAATCCGTAGATCGTAGTGCCTGTGGATGCTAGTTTACTTGCTGGTATTCCGAGATTATGCATCAATCGGAATGGCATGATACTGACAGTGGAACCCGGATCGACTTGGATCCGGTTGACAACGCTGGAGCCAATGTGGCCGGTGAAGTACAGAGGCCGATCGTGCTTTGAGTTCTTCATCTGCATGTCTTCTTTGGTGAAGGAAATGCAGGGAAAATGGTGTGCCGCGAGATTACAGTGTTGAACTGATGGCTCTGGTTCTCCAGAAGATGGCTTGATTCGAGTCAAGAAAGCTTCAGAGTCGCTCAAGGCTTCCTGCAATGCTTTCCTTGTGTCTTTTGAAAGACGCAACAATTCGTACAGGGTTATCCTAGCTGGTATATTAGTTAACTGCGCCATGATGTCAAAATGGGGCGGAGAGCTTGTCTTTCTCGGTTTGTCTTTCCCAATCGGATGATTGAATCGAGATTGCCTCGGGTTTTGGACTTCCTGGCGTAGAGGCTCTTTCCCCTTCTCCTTTTGCTGGACTTTCTCCGTAGCTACGGGTGTTGGGGGAGTTGCGACAATTCCTAGTTCTGCTTGTTAGCCTTCTTGTTTTGATGATGTTTAACAAACAATTTACTTCTAATGTTGTTTGTCCAGTGTTTGTGTTTTCGCATTTATTCTAGGCAAACAACGTAGTTGGAGGATGGATGGAATAGAGCTTTAACGATGAAATCCAATGGAGGTTGGCGGAATGTCGGTGAAGCCTTGCAAATTCAAAGTTAAAGATCAAGTTCAAGCTTCATCCGCAACGTGTACCAAGTCAAGCTTATTGAAGATCAAGATCAAGCTTGGGTAATTTAGTTTAGGATTTATATTATGTGTGTTAAGTACTCTAAGCTCAATTATCTATACACACACATTTTATTAGTTTCCTTGTATATATATGTAATCACATATATATACAACACAAGTTTTAGTTTTCATGTTTATAAATATGAAATTACATGTTTCATATTTATTATTGTGATTTGGTTTATCTACATAGATATGAAACAAATATATTTTCATATACA
The DNA here is from genome assembly GCF_001876935.1 of Asparagus officinalis. NCBI lineage: Eukaryota > Viridiplantae > Streptophyta > Magnoliopsida > Asparagales > Asparagaceae > Asparagus > Asparagus officinalis. The sequence goes on from NC_033798.1 coordinate 12,111,468, forward strand.
TACTCATAGGTTTCATTTTCTATTGTATTTGTGAAAATATTGTATTTTTAGTTTATAGACTTCAATATCAGTTTATACATGTTTTACTAAGTCTATAAAAACATTTTACAAAGTTTCAAAAGTTGGTTTATGTCAAAACATCAAAATTCAAGTATCTCATATTTTCATGTTTTGGACTAGTTTGTAAAATGATGATATTTTTCATTTGGGAAGTCCTTTTTGATAACCAGTCATTGTATCATGTTTATTATCATATCTATAATCATTCCCCAAAGTTTTACATTTTTGGGAATTTATTTGATATTTTTAAACAGGGTTTTAAAATCAGCTCTAAAACCGATTTTTTCTGGAATGTCAGTTTTCGGTCGACCGGTACGGTCGACCGGTCAATTGACCATTCGTCAGTATTTCTCCAAACAAGTTTAAGAAAGTTTTAATCAAGGGTTTATGTTTGGTTTAAGTGTGTTTATAAGCTTTTAAGCATTTGAGTGTTTTGGTTTTGTGAATCACTTCCACAAGAGCTTGAGGAGATCATCTATTGGTGTTTGAGCATCCAACTCTTCTCCTTCCACTCTTGATCTATTGAGAAGTTTTCTAAACTCAATCTAGCTTCATATTTTATATTGTTTGATTATCTTTTTATTAAGCTAGTGTTCATATTGAGTTTAGTTGATTTTATTATCTCTTTGTTCACACACAACCTATTGAGCTTATTGTATTTACATTCATAGTATAATTTGGGGTTGTGGGTTTGTGACTAAGAGTTGTGCTTAATTGAGTTCTCACCTTGTTTTGAGAACAATCATTTGTCATATTTGTGCTTATTGTGAGAATCACTTTGTAATACACTTGTACACCGAGTGAGGAGTGTGTGGTGAGAGTCGGGGATCGTCCCAAGAGGAGTGGCGTCGGTTGACGTGCCTAGGGAGAGGTTGTAACCGAGCACTTGAGGGAGACACGGCTAGGTCCAACACTTAGTGGGTGTAGAGTGTGATTGCAAGAGTGTGAGTTGTAGAGTTTTCGGTTAGCTAGAAAACCGAGTGTGTAGAAGAAGTTCCGGCTTCCAAACCGGATTGTGTTAGTGGATTTCTCCCCGGGAGTGGGGAGCGGAGACGTAGGACGGAAGGTCCGAACTCCGTGATCATATAGTGTGTTTGAGTGTGCTTTGGCGTTCATTTATATTCTTGCTCATATCGCCATTGTCATTTACTCTTAGTTCATATTATCCACTATCCTGTTTATCTTATTTATGTTTATATCACCCTTAGTTTCATATCCTTGCATATAACTCATAGTATATCTCATTGCTAGGATATATCCCTTGTTCATATTGTTTATCCTAGCTCACATATCTTGTTGTATTTTATACTTGCTAGGATAACGTATTAATTAATTTTAATTGGCATTTAATCGGATTAGATTAGCATAAGACCCTAATCACCCCCCCTCTAGGGTCCAACACTGCTAACGTCTTTGAGGGAACAGTTTTGGTTGCTACCAGTTGCTCAGAAGCATCTGGATATTTGTAGTGATATTCATTCCCGCTTCGGGTTACAAAGGCCTCCTGTTCATCTTCAGAAAGCGGGAAGGCTGGAATTTCCTCGTCGTCTTCTCCTGGAATAGCAAAAGCTCCATAACAAGACTTACCTTTTCCTTTTGACCTTTTCTTGGAAGAGGCTCCAGTCCATTGTTCGTCTCCAATCAAATCTGGATGAACCCAAAGAATCTCACCATTCGGGGCTGTGTGCGGTACAAGTCCTTTCTGGCGCTGTTTGTGAGGATCATCGTTCACGGTCTTCACTGCTGCATTTATTACCGGCTCATGCCGGAACCAGTTCAAGGGAATAGAACCGAAACTGATCGATACTGCATTTGCACCCACCTTCTTCTCCTTAGGTTGCTTCATAGTAATGACCCCGACGTCGATTAGAGCTTGGATCTTATCTTTAAGGGCATAGCACACCTTGGTAGGATGGTGCACCGCACTATGAAATGCGCAGTATTTTGGATCGTGATGCGGCATAAACATGTACCAAAAATGTTGCAAGTGCACAACCGTGTCAAGTTATAGTATTTAAGATATCGATCCCACGAGGAAGGTGTTTTGTAGGAGAAAATATGAAATTGTGTGATTGTGAAGAGATTGAGATAGTGAAAATGGTGTGTAAATAGGTGCAAAGTGTAAGTGAGAGTGGATTTGAAAAAGAATGAGTATGATCAATAAGGTGAGAAGGAAAAAATGAATAAAATCAAGAAACAAATGAAAAATCAAGAATAAAGAACAAAATTCTAGAATAAAAGAAAATACAAGAAATTAAAGATGGTGGATTCAATTATAGATATGGATAATCTAAAATTAAACTCACTTCTTAGAAAAGGGTGATTCCCTAAAGGGTTCTAGCCTAAAGGCGAATCAAACAAAATAAAAATAAACAAAAAGAAAAACTAAACCCAAGAGGGTTCTAGCCTCAAGGTGAATAGTATAAGAAATTAAAATCTAACTACAAAATAAATTGCAAAATCTAAACTATAAAATAAAATTGCAAGAATTAAATGCAAGAAAATAAATCTATTCTATAAGCAGAAAATAAATCTAAGGCAAGAGGGTTCTAGCCTCTTGGCTATTTAACAAGAAAATAAAATCTAACTACAAGCATAGAAATAAATCTAAACTAATAAGCCAGCATCGATGCCCACATCGATGCCGACATCGATGCCCATTATTTTCAAATTCTGATTTCACGGATAGCTTCGTCTCGTCGAGATAGGCGATTTTCATATATTATATGTTAAATTCCGCCTTCCGGGTTAGGAGATATCGTCGTTTCTTTGTGGCCAACCATTTTGAATATGATTTCTTTTCATATTGGATTTTTGATTTTCTCCGGGTTCTACAGGCTACACGACTTCATTCTGGGCTTTTGGATAATTTGGAAATTGATTTTCCAATGTGCTTCTTTGCTTCATTTCTTCATTTAATCAATGGGTTTTTGTTGAGAGATGAGAGTTTGAGATTTATTCTTCATTAACCTGCAATTAAAAGATAAAAATAATTATTAGTGGTATATTTATTCATATAAAATAGATAATGAGGGTATAAAATTGTAATAAAATGTGATTATCAAATACCCCCACACCTAAACTTTTGCTAGTCCTCTAGCAAAGAAAATAAAAAGAAAATCCTAACTCACTTTCGCAGGAATCGCGGTTGTATTTAGCGCATACAACAAGCCTTTAAACCCCTAGGTTACCCTAGTGGACGAGTTGTAGTCTCGTGAGGGTTTGCAGTGAATATACCCACAAAATTCGGTCAACTTGCCAAATTAAAGAAGTCAGTAAATAACTAAATTCACTTGATAACTTTTAGATAATCTAATTGGAGCCAGTTATCACTCAAGAAAACATTTTTATATATAACTCTAAGGTATATTTTTAAGAAAATCTTCTCATTGTAGCAATACAAAACCAAGCCAAACTTAGAAATTTAATTTAAAAGTTTTGAAAAGAACATGCTAACTCTTTGTTTTAAATAAATTTCAAGTTGCTTGATTTAAAATATTTTCCAAGACCATATATACAATTATAAAACATTTATTAGTTATTTATTTATTTATTTATTTATTTATTTATTTATTTATTTATTTTATTTTTCAAGACCATATATACAATTATAAAATATTTTTTTTAACTCTTTCTTCTTTGGTGATTTTTTTTCTACTTTAACGGGCTTTCTAAGTGACCATTTAACGAGTTTTGGGCCAATGGATCCCAACCCAAATGGGCTTAGGTCATTAAGTATGGAAATACTCCTTGGGCTTAATTACTCGGTCAGCTTAGGCTTAATAAGATAGAATCACCTCGAATTCAAGAGTTTTTTTTTTGTGCCCATTTTTCGCACTCTTCTTTTGCAAATATATATTTTTTTTTGTTTGTGTATATATTTTTTTTGAAAAATATGTTAAATCAAGACAATTTGAAAAATTATTTTCAACTCTAAGTTAGGCATGCAAAAATTTTATTATTTTAAATAAAAGTCCAAGTTAAGGCTTAAGTAAAGTATACTACTTTGAAAATTATTTCTTAAGAAATTTATTTAGAGTTATCATAAAAGGTGAACTTGAGTAAATAACCAACTAAGGATTAAAAAATTTCAAATTTATCAAATAAATCAATTATTACATAACTCTATCAATTTGGCAAGTGACAATATTTTTATAAATTTTTTTTTTAAAGAAAAAGGTGGGGGGGGGGAATGTAACTAAAAATGTAAAATAACGAGAAAAAATAACTAATTCCCACCCCCACACCTAAATTTTTCATTGTCCTCAATGCAAACTCTATGATGCATAAAGTAAAGCAGATAAGAAGTGAAGCACTTACATTTGGTCCGCTGATAAAAATCTGTAATTACCTTTGGTCTGAGGAGGATGAAAACAAAATTTTATTCTTCTTTTTTTTTCTTTTTTTTCTTTTTTTTCCTTTTTTTTTTGAAAACTGAACAAGAAACTCTCACGTGAGAGAAGAATAAATTCTTTTTATTATTCTACAATAAATAGAATAAACAATGTAGAATGAAATATTCAACATGAAGAGTTCCTGTTCTACATTGAATCCTACCTTACTGTTGAAAATTCTTCCCCGGATTCTAAACAAATTCAGAATGATATAATCAATAATGTGAATTTTCAAGCATTTCGGGTGTTCAGTAATTCTTGCAACAAAGTAAGGTAGGTATTATTGGTGTCATGCATTTTGCATTTCTTAATGAACTTAGACTCTTGTACTGTGAAGTTTTGTTTTCTAACAACCAATTCGTCTGTGAAGTTCTGAAAATTTGGTTGTTGATTATTCTCCAAGAATCTATGTTCATCAAGAAAGAGTTCTTCAAAATTTAATTTAAAGCAGCACATGTTTAACACAGTTTTATTATTCTCAAGGACCTGATCTGCTTCTTCTAAAAACTCTAACTATTCATCAAAAATTTCTTCAAAACTCAAATCAGACTCTTCTTCTTCTTCTGATCTTTCCTGAATGTAATTTATTTCTAGAGGCTGATTATTTGGTTGGTCCCCTGGATTAAAAATGTTGAGATCAGCAGTAAAATTCCCAAAGGACAGTTTCATTTGACCAGTTTTACAGTTAATGAGAGCATTAGAAGTGGCTAAGAACGGTCGTCCTAAGATGACAGGTGTCTGTCCTTTGGGATTGGAAACAGGCTGTGTTTCCAAGACTACAAAATCTACTGAAAAAATAAAATCTCCAACCTTAATCAGAACGTCCTCTAACTCACCCATAGGGACCTTGACAGATCTATCAGCCAACTGTAAGGTGCATTTGGTTGGGTTCAGTACACCTAGACCTAATTGCTGGTAGACTGAATATGGAAGCAAATTGACACTGGCCCCTAAGTCTAAAAGCGCCTTATCAATGTGAGTATTACCAATGATACATGAAATGATGGGGGAACCTGGATCTTTACGTTTCAAAGGTATGGGATTTGACAGCATTTCACCGATATTGGCAGCTAAAAAGACTTTCTTTGGAACATTTATTCTCCACTTCTTAGTGCATAATTCTTTTAAAAATTTAGCATAAGATGGAATTTGTTCAATTGCATCTAAGAGAGGAATATTGACATTAACCTGCTTGAATGTTTCTAGGATCTTCTCTTCCTGAGGAGAGTGTTTCCTAAACCTGAGTCTATCTGGGAAGGGAGCAACCGGTCTAAACCTATCAAAAGCACGCTCAGGTTCGGGTTCAGGTTCTTGGTCATCTGAATGGAGTGATTGTTGAATAGATTCATCAGAAGGAGAAGGAGAAGGATTTTGTATTGGATCAGAAGTTTGAC
>NC_033798.1:12118315-12118778 GCF_001876935.1 Asparagus officinalis
ACATGACTTATAGCGACGGAATTTTCCGTCGCTAAAGTTCCGTCGACAATAGTTCATTTTCTAGCAGTGGTTGTAGAAAAACTTTCCAATGACTATATTACCCCTATTCTTTTTTGATATTACCTTCTAATACTAATTAAACTAAATTAATTATCATTGTCAATTAATTATATTATATGTGATACGGGTGTATCTTCTCTTCAGGAGCTTAGCGATCCTCATGGGAGCTTGAGGATAGGAGATTCTCATATCTTGGGAATAGGAGCATGGATGGAGCCAAAGAAGGCGGTGGAAGAAGTCAGCAGAAGCGAAACGTGCAAAAAGAACAGGGTAACTGGCAGATCTCTGGCCGGTCGACCGCAGCACACATGCCGGTCGACTGGAAAACCTGCATAATGCAGGGTTTGAGAAAACTCTCTGGCCGGTCGACCGGACCAAGCCTGGCGGTCGACCGGATCGCGAT
>NC_033798.1:12118788-12129580 GCF_001876935.1 Asparagus officinalis
AGTTGATCGGTGCTGGGAGAAGTATCCTCATCTCAAGCCAAGAGGGTTGAAGAAGAAGGAGGAGAAAAAGGCATACATGATAGCCCAAGGTCCGAAAGAAGTCCTGGGGATGACAGAGCCTAATAGCAGTCTCAATCTTATGACGGGAAAGCAGGCCACGAAAGAGGACGACGACCCGAGAGAGCAACTCTTTGTTCTTAAGTTGAAAGTGAAGACCAGTTTGGTTGATGCCATAGTCGATCCGGGTAGCGAGAAGAATTTGATATCCGAAGCCTTGGTTCAGAAGCTGGGTCTGAAGACGGTCAAACATCCGAAGCCCTATCCATTGGGGTGGATTCAGAAGGAGGAGAAGCTAAGTGTAGTTGATCAATGCACTGTAAGATTTTCACTCCATGAGTCGTATATTGACGAGGTCACATGCGACGTAGTTCCATTGGATGTTTGTCAGATTATACTAGGCAATCCGTACTTATGGGATAGATATGCGATCTACGAGAGGCGGGCTCAGAAGTATATATTCACCAAAGGTGGTGAAAGGTTCATATTTCGTTCGGCATCTCTTCCGAGGGAGACAAGCTTGGGAACGGTGACGCGAGCAAAGAGGTTAGTGAATGCAAGCAAGAAGTTTGCCTTGCTGTGCATTAGACTTCCAGAAAAGCCATCGATTAAGGATTGCAACTTGGAGCGAGAAATGACTACGACGAGACGCGGGATGAATGAGTTATTTCTGATCGGACGTCGAGATCAGATTCCTAGCAAGGTCAGGTGGTTCAGAAAAGGAGGAGGGGCTCGCGAGTTCCCTCAGTTTCAGTTCTAACTTGAACGGGACTTCAAGTTCCTAAAGGGGGGACCCATGATACGGGTGTATCTTCTCTTTAGGAGCTTAGCGATCCTCATGGGACCTTGAGGATAGGAGATTCTCATATCTTGGGAATAGGAGCATGGATGGAGCCAAAGAAGGCGGTGGAAGAAGTCAGCAGAAGCGAAACGTGCAAAAAGAACAGGGTAACTGGCAGATCTCTGGCCGGTCGACCGCAGCACACATGCCGGTCGACCGGAAAACCTGCACAATGCAGGGTTTGAGAAAACTCTCTGACCGGTCGACCGGACCAAGCCTGGCGGTCGACCGAATCGCGATTTCTAGGTTTCCTGTTTCGTTTTGGATTCTGTTTTGACAGGGATTCCTGATTCTTTTGGGCTTTTTTATTTACAAGATTGTCATCCACGTTTGCACATCTATAAATAAGATTGTTTTAGGGTTTTAAACAATCAGATCTCAGAGAGAAGTGATCAAGAGAGATTCTAATCAAGAGAGATTAGGGTTTAGAGAGGATTGAGAGGTTGTTCTCGATTCTAGTGAGATTGTGAGGGAGAGATTGTAATCTTTTGTTCTTCATAATCTAGAGAAGGTATTTCCTTCGCCTTATACTGAATTGTTCTTGTGTTTGGTCATCCTCTTCTCAACCCACCTTTTGGTAATTCCGCGACCAAAGTGTGCTCGCACGGCCTCGTATCAGAGTTGGGTAATCAGAGCACTAGATCTGGTAAGGGGGAACTGTGTATGGTCCTTACTCGCTCACAGTACAAGAAGCTTGGCGAGATCCTTAATTCCTCGGAGGGGGTCCAGATAATTAAGGAAGAGAAGATGTCTGAAGCAGATAATTAACAACAAGACTTGATGCCATGGAAAGCATTGAGATGATCGGGGGACTCTTACCCAACTCGTGAGGCCTCATCAACGGAGGAGACAAAAAGAGGAATCTCTTCGAAGGGTAAGAAGCGGACTCTTCGAATCCGATGAGGAGAGCGAGAAAAGCTGATTCAGAGGGGGAGACTGAGATTGTCAAGACTGCTGGACATCAAGGGGTAAGAATTCTTACAGAATCTGAAGATTGATTTCGGAGTGAAGATTCCTATTTATGATGGGAGTGTTGACGTCGAGAGGCCTTGATGACTGGATCGAGCGTGATGGAGACGTATTTACTCTTTATGGCTATTCGTCAAAAGAGAAATTGTGTTCGCGACTTTTGAGCTTCAGGACATGCGTGATTGGTGGTAAAGATTCTATTGCAAACAGGAGAGAAGTGCGGGGATGCTCGTGGAACAAGTTCAAGGAGCTACTTAGGAAACAGTTCTATCCGGTGGGATTCCTTGAAGAACGTTTGGTACAAGTGGTACGGCTTGCGTCAAAGGTCAATCAAACCGCTCAAGAATACACTATGGAGTTCCAGCAGTAGGCGATGGTCCTTAACATTACGACAGAGAATATTCCGTGTTCATGAAGTAGTATGACGGGATTTGAGCGATTACATCGCGAAAGGAGATGAGGTATTCACGGTCGAGACATTGCGAGATCGCGAGCGGGAAGGCCATTGCATCGAGGGCAAGCAAAAGAAGAGCAACGAGCAAAGGGGATGCAAAGCAAGTTGGAGGCGAGTCTAGTGGTTCTCAGTTTAAGGAGGAGAGAAGAAGGGTGATCGCAGGAAAACAGGGTTGATTTGTAGTCATGCTGCGAGAACAATGGCACGGAAGCTGATCGTGCTGGGAGAAGTATCCTCATCTCAAGCCAAGAGGGTGAAGAAGAGAGGAAGGGAAAAAGGCATACATGATAGCCAAGGTCGAAAGAATCCTGGGGATGACAGAGCCTAATAGCAGTCTCAATCTTATGAGCGGAAAGCAGGCCAAAGAGGACAGACGCCCGAGAGAGCAACTCTTTGTTCTTAAGTGAAAGTGAAGACCAGTTTGGTTGATGCCGATAGTCGATCCGGGTAGCGGAAGAATTTGATATCCGAAGCCTTGGTTCAGAGTGGGTCTGAAGACGGTCAAACATCCGAAGCCCTATCATTGGGGTGGATTCAGAAGGAGGAGAAGCTAAGGTTTAGTTGATCAATGCACTGTAAGTTTTCACTCATGAGTCGTATATTGACGCAGTCACATGCGACGTAGTTCATTGGATGTTTGTCAAGATATACTAGGCAATCCGTACTTATGGGATAGATATGCGATCTACGAGAGGCGGGCTCAGAAGTATATATTCACCAAAGGTGGTGAAAGGTTCATATTCGTTCGGCATCTCTCCGAGGGAGACAAGCTGTGGGAACCGGTGACGCGAGCAAAGAGGTTAGTGAATGCAAGCAAGAAGTTTGCCTTGCTGGTGCATTAGACTTCCAGAAAGCCATCGATTAAGGATTGCAACTTGGAGCGAGAAATGACTACGACGAGACGGCGGATGAATGAGTTATTTCTGATCGGACTCCGAGATCAGATTCCTAGCAAGGTCAGGTGGTTCAGAAAAGGAGGAGGGCTCGCGAGTTCCCCTCAGTTTTCAGTTCTAACTTGAACGGACTTCAAGTTCCTAAAGGGGGGACCCATGATACGGGTGTATCTTCTCTTTAGGAGCTTAGCGATCCTCATGGGACCTTGAGGATAGGAGATTCTCATATCTTGGGAATAGGAGCATGATGGAGCCAAAAGGCGGTGGAAGAAGTCAGTCAAGAAGCGAAACGTGCAAAGAACAGGGTACTGGCAGATCTCTGGCCGTCGACCGCAGCACACATGCCGGTCGATGCCGGAAAACCTGCACAATTGCAGGGTTTTGCAGAAAACTCTCTGACCGGTCGACCGGACCAAGCCTGTGGCGGTCGACCGAATCGCTGTCTAGGTTTCCTGTTTCGTTTTGGATTCTGTTTTGACAGGCTATTCCTGATTCTTTTGGGTTCTTTTATTTACAAGATTGTCATCCACGTTTGCACATCTATAAATAAGATTGTTTAGGGTTTAAACAATCAGATCTCAGAGAGAAGTGATCAAGAGAGGATTCTAATCAAGAGAGATTAGGTTTAGAGAGGATTGAGAGTTTTTCTCGATTCTAGTGAGATTGTGAGGGAGAGATTGTAATCTTTTGTTCTTACATAATCTAGAGAAGGTAATTTCCTTCGCCTTATATGTGAATTGTTCTTTGTATTTGGTCATCCTCTTCTCAAACCCACCTTTTGAATAATTCCGCGACTAAACAGGTGCTCGCACGGCGACTCGTATCATATGTCACTTTAAGTTCGTATAATTTGGTCCTTGAAACTTTCAACGTTATTGTAAAACTCTACATCATATTAATTAAGTAATATATAATAATATATTAATAGGATAATTATATGTTAATAAAATATTTATGGAAAGAGTAGAAAACATAGAATTCTCCTAAAATTATACCATGAAACTCATTATAGGAAACTTCCAAAGATCATTCTTATGTTTAATAACAAGACAAAAGGTACAACATAAACTTTAGGAAAATATTAGGATATTTAATTGTAGCAAGATACGTTATCTAAAATAAAAGTGAAGTAAGATACAAGTGGAGGTATATAAGTATAATTTTGGTAAACTATAAGGTATTTAAGTTCATTTAAGCCTATAAAATTTGTTATCACAAACAATAGTATAAAGCATTGATATATAATATTCATCATACAATATGAGGCTATATGCTAGCTTATATTACTTGGAGAGATACACGTGCATTACACATGGTTATTCATTCGGTTTATTTCTTTAGTATAACTTTGGTGTAAAAGCTGTTTCTTTTAAATCTCACACTAATGATGTAATATTATCTGTGAACTTTCTTAATACTTACATTTATGTACATTCAGCTTTCATTTTATGTGTTGTTGTGACCATAAGCAATGTAAGCTACAAATTATTGGAAAAGATTTTTTCACTTATAAATCATGAACAATGCAAGCTACACATTATTCGAATAGATTATTTGCTCATATAGCTAATCAATTTCTTTAATGCCTCAAATATAATAATAACAAATGAAATAAAATTCTTATGAAGTATAAAAGAAAAGGAAAAAAATCTTCTATCTTAACTGTAATGACTGTAGAATAAGAAAAACCTATGATCATTTAAGAAAACCTCTCCATAAGTTTGCAAAGATAACCATTAAAACTATTAGGTTGCCTCAAATCTTATTATTTAAAATTAATTCATCAAATCATTAAATAGCTATTACATCCGCAATTCTTAAGTTTATTTGACATCAGCATTTCCAATCAGAGAAAAAAGCAATTAGAGGGAAATTAGTCCCTCAAATTGCTAATTATATATCATTATTGAATGACTAATTTTAAATAACTTAAGATTGAGTTACCTAGTAATAATTCCAATGCTTGAGAATCTAATTTCAAAATATGAAAGGTTTAAGGGACTACTAAAAAAAATACTTAATCAATTAATTTTGTTAATAATTAATTAATCCATATTTGGTATTAATCAATTGTGTAACATTTACACGTGCCAACATATATTATGTTTACAATGCTAATGTGCTCTAAGCCTTTTTCTACTATTTAGTCGTTTACCAATTTAATGAGATCACATTATTTATTAATTGGTTTTGGATGAAGAGAGCTTTTAATTCGGGAGTTGACCTTCTTTTGTGTTCTTTAGTGTCAATCAATTCTAATTAGATTAAATTTTATTAATTAGTTTGAATGGAGAGAGCTCTAATTTAGGAGTTTAGTTTTAATTTAAAGCTTTAGTTAGTTGATAACCAATTATAACTAGGATAGGAATGTTATAATTAAAAAGGATCAGGGTAAATTGACCAACGAAAGTTTTTCAAGAACTCTCACTTTTAAAGGAGTATGGAGTATGATATAGTAGAGGAGATGTGGAAAAATTAGCATCATAATTTTTAACGAATCTCAAGATTTTGAATTATTTCCTAAAATTATATACTTCGCTTAGAAAACTTTAGAAGAGGCTTTCGAAGAACTACTATAATGTGTTGGACATCAGATAAATATTGAATAAATAAAATCCATGATATCAGACTGCAGAGAATTAGGGATATGTATATTAATACTGGGTGTCAAATAAGATAATATCTCATAACATCAATGAAATTGTAATATGTATCTAACATATTAATGAATTTTAAAATAAGAATTTGCATCAAGATTATGTTTAAGATGGGAGAGCCAAGATTGAAGAGAATGAGAGAAGAATATGCGCTTTGTGGTTTTGTGGTTCTGATTTTGCTTCTCAAATAGTTCTAAACTCGAGCCCACAATCAAATTAAAAATGACATGATTTTCTCAATATCTTCGAAGGGATATATCAGCCATATTTTCGATAACGTTGATATATCAATAAAATCACCAAACAAAAGAAATATATAAAATATTATAAAGATAAATTTTTAACCGATGATATTAGCCAATATAGCAATATATCGCGTCGTTATTTAATAGAATGCTATTAAGACAAATGAAATGTTATTTAGATATTAGTTCCTTGATTTTAAATATCCAATAATTCTATGTTATTCCCTCAAAATTTTGAAATTGCTCATAATTTTAGGAACTAATATTAAATTATTAAAATTTTGAGTGATAAATTATAAATAAGCCATATTTAAAAAAGAGTAATTATAAAAGACCTCTCAACTATGAGGATTGTCTTAAAAACCTACTCAACTGATTCAATTTGACAAAACCTCTTATTGAGGGTGGGGTGGGGGGGGGGGTGTTATAGATAACCCCTCTCAATTTTGGTGCAATTTTAGAAAACACCTCTCAACTATAGTGTGTCTCATAAAAACTCCCCTAATCTTTTACACTTCTATAAATAAACCCCCTTAATATAGTTACTTAAATATGTGATTTAGACAAAATACCCTCTTTAAAAAAAATCAATTTTAATTAAAAAGAAACCCTCAATTGATAATAAAAGGACCATAAAAATTTTACAATTCTTTTTCCCTCTATATCACCGTTTTTTCTTTCATCTGGCAAAAACCAAGGTAATTCTTTTATGATTGATTGATATCTTGGTCTTTTCAAGTCAAGTACTTATCACATAATAGATAAGACTCAATGATATTAGTTTGAAGAGGTTAGGTTTAGGTGAGCAAAGTTCACACGGGTTAAATCGAATTTTTTTTAAGTTGAGGTAGATTATCTACAAAACACCCAAAACTTGGTGGAGATTTACTCAGTTTATATGACGCTCCTGGGTTCACACAAGGCTGCAGTCCAAGGTAAAAACAAGAATATCAAACCTGCCATGCACCACACCGTACAATAACATGTTTCACCATCATAATTAAAATCTCTCTAGTAGAGTCAACAACATGTGTAGGTACAAAAGCAAGTAAAAGATAATACAAGAAATAACTGATGAAATGATAGTGATCACATTAATATCTCATCATCCAACATACAGAAATACATAGTCAATGTCTGAATAGATAAACTGGAATACTCAACAAGTCTCAAATACAAATATCTGACAAGAGGAAATAAGGCACACAGCCTTTACAACTTCTAGAATAAGACTCTCCAATGTCTAAACAAAAGTCTACTGTGGAGCTCAAAAGAAAATATAACTAAATAGACAGCTGAAGCTAAAATGCATCGCCATCAACCTGCGACTCTCCGGGCTCCTGGCTCGTTACCTGAAAGGGGGAGGGACAACGAGCGTCAAGCGCTAGCGAGCAACATCACAAGCAACCCCAAGGGAATAGGGCTCGTTGTAGGAAAATACAGATAATACATAATAGATATAAAATCATTGATCTTAACTAAAGAGGATTTTAGTACTTAGAAATTTACAACACGAGCATAGGTACGTCGAGCGAAATAATCCAAACAAGGAAACCCTCATGTATATACCTTGTATCTCAAATTATAAATCCCTAAACACCAAACCCGAGGTTCTAGTACAGGAACAATAATAAAAGAAATACAACTCATCCCAGAACATAAATACAGTGGCATGTCATAGCCTACATGAGTATCATGTCATATCCTACATAAATATCATGTCATAACCTACATGAGTATCATGTCATAAACTCATGTGAGAAAGTCATATACTGGGTTAAGAAGTATGTCCGATACATGAACTAGATACAATGATTTCCAAACACATGGAACAAGTGGCAAATGTCCAACACGAGGACTAAAATGGATTATGTAGGCATATAAAATTGCTTATAGGTCCCTTAACACGGCTCAATACGAACTAATGAACCATCGGGCGACGTATCCAAGCACGAACGTCAGTCCACAACACCGAAGCCAAGTGACACACAACGAAGCGGATTAACAAGGCTACGAAGCTGACGAACCGCACGTGAACGACGGAATGAATCCACTCGCGTGCGGAATCAAACCAACGGTCCAGAGAGTCAACGAGTCATCCAACCATATAACGGATTCGAACTCAGATACCAAAGCCGATTTACTGCCTAATCGGGGTTCAGAGCAACGCCACAGGCGAACCCGGATGAATCGCGATCGAGTCATGATCAGTTTTGGAATCAAACTCAGAGTCGGATTCATTACCAACTCAGGAATCAAGTCAACAAATAGATTTCAGACCAATCAACCGCATAACCGAATCACGGACGAAGCGGATACAAGGACCGAAACAACCGAACGACGGACGCAAAGCCCTGCCAAAGGCACAGATCTGGTTGCCTATAAATAGGCGGGGTCATTCATCATTTTGGAGGACTTTTGGAAGAACTTTTGGAGAGCCGAAACTCTGCCGGATTGAGACCTCATCTTGGAGTTGTTGAAAGCTTGAAGACTTGGACGTTCGGATCTGACTCTCGACAAGCACCCGCATCACAAAAAGGCAGGAGTTCGGGGGGATCAAGATCTCAGATCTACGTTGCTACAATCCAGATCAAAGCTTGGTCTTTGATCCCGAGATTCGAGCGATTGTTTCCTTGGTGAAATAATCCCTCCGGCTATTATTTCCTTGGTGAAATAATACCCGTTATACTGCGTAGATCTGCCCGGATCTAGATCGCGCGGTGGTCCATGGCAAATAACCCCGGCGCAGGCAAACAACCCACCAAAGCGAGTGACTGAATAACAGGAGCTCGCGATTCGTTCAACAAGGAGAAAAAGTTGTAATTTTTTTAATTTTCTTTATTTTTTGATTTTCATTGTAACCGGATCAAAAAAAGACCGGATCTTTTGTAACGCATAAAGTTGTTATCTAAGAGTGCAATGGAAATCAAATAGAAGAAAGCAAACACGTTTTTCCCAGGCGAACAATCTGGCGACGGCACAAGTGGGAGCCACGATCTCGCTGCCTGAGCATCGGAGGCTCGACAGCGCCGGAATCTCGATCCGGTCGGTGGAGGAGGTCGAGTATGAGTTCGACCAGCAGAAGACGAGGAGTATGTGTCCTCGTCTGGATCAAGCCATCCCCCGTAAGTCCAAGAATAATTCCAGAAGTTCTCCCAGGAGAAAAGTCCGTTGGTGGCGAAAGATGTTGGAAAGTCACACAAACGACCACGCTCACCCGATTGACGCCTGAAGTTGCGTCGGTGAAAATCCATCGCCTCTAAGACAGGTCAACATCAGCCATCGAAGGCGTGGTGACTCTCTGCTTAAGAGAGCTCGCACAAGAGCATGCGTCAACTGCGCTCAGCGAAGCAATTCGGCGCAAGGCTATGGAGTCTGTTGACGGGTCCGCTACAATGCGATCTGAAGAAGCAACGAGGCAAACAGGCCTGCACATGAAGTGAAGAAGTGGTTCCTCCAAACTATCACGATGGAGTGGGCAGGTCAAACGGAACCGTACGAGCTGGAGGAGCGTATCCGCAAACGCCGCGCATTATCGGCGCAAGCACGGGCCAAAGCTGAAGAAGCCCGCGAAGATGCAAAAAGGAGGTGAGCTGAAGAGCGCGCCACCCACAGGCCGGCCAAGTCTGGAAGCCGAAGTCTGAAAAGTGGCGACTCAGGCAAAAAGCAGCCATTCGCAGCCTTCTAAGCAAGGTCAAAAGCTCCGGCGAGTCAACGCAAGTCGGCCGTTATTCTATGGCTACTTCGGAGATCATGCAGAATCATGCCCGAAGAGAAAGCCGTTTGGAGCGCCTCGCGGTCCACTCCAAAGAACGAGGCAAAACTCGCAGTTCAGAGAACGGTTGGGCCGAATGGAAGAAGTCGCAAACAAATTCAAGCTTGCTGGGGTCGCTGCGGAACGCTCACATTTGGAGAAAATCGTGGCACCCAAGCGCACAACTTTGCGCATCGAAGTGCAGGAACCCGTTGAAGATTCACACCTACAAAGGCGCGTTTCGAGGCGTGTGACTTTTGAAAGCCCAAAGAAGGCAATCCAACCTCAGATGGAAACATTATCATCTGATAGTGATAGTGTTATACCTGAGAAGTCGTGCCCGCACACGATAGGTTACTCCGACTGTCAAAATGACGAGTTGTACTATCGTGCTGGGGGTACGAATAGAACCAGGAAGAGGAGTCCCCGAGAACAGGAAACTCAATGCCCCTGTTCCAAACTCATTCGGGCGGTATTGTCTGAATGCAATTGCATCAAGGCGGTCCCCGAAAGAGTTTTAGTTTTTGAAAGACTCAGTGCGGAGGCGCCAAAACCCAGGCCTAGGCGTTTCCGACAAAAAAGAACAGTGGTTGAAGAAGGAGAATTTCCGAGGGTTACCACCAACATGACCAGCAGAGGGACATCGGCGCGGGATAATCTCGAGTCAATTCTGAAAGCATCCCGGCCTAGAACCCGTTTGCAGTCCGGAACCATCAAGCGAGCCACTTATGGTAGAGTCCGGACAAGAACACCTTCAGAAGATGAAGAATCCAATGCTGGTTCCGCAGTCGCATCAGATAATACGGTATCCAGCGAGGGACAACCCCGCGAAGCATTTATGATCAGTGCGGAACAGGTGGCTAAGATGCTTGAAGACGCATTGGCTAAACAACAGGATACATTCAGGTTCGAAATGCAGATG
>NC_033798.1:12130580-12140883 GCF_001876935.1 Asparagus officinalis
GTATCAGAGCTTGGTGCTCTTTGATTTAAGGTCTAATCGCCTTGAGTTAAAGATCCAAGTTAGCTTGTTTTGCTAATCTAATTTTGAGCTTTATTTGTATCTTTCTTGCCTTTTATATTATGAATATGCATGGTTTAGGTTATGCCATCAATACTGCTCCTAGATTAGATAATTTCCCCTATGCCCAATGGTGTGTTAGATTTAAACTTTTTGTTTAATCTAAACACTTTGATTTATGGGAAATTATAGATGATGCTTATATTATGCCCACTTTGGAGAAATCCAAGTGGAATAAGAATGATCATCGTATGTTTACAATGAACAATATTTTGTTAGAATATTTGCTAAATGCTTTTAATTCATCTATGTCTAACAAGTTTGTTCATTTTGATAGTGCTTACAAACTTTAGAAATTTATAGAAATACATCAAGGGGACTTGGAGGCGATCCAACAAGCTTTGACGGATTCGGCTTCAAGTTCATATGAAGCATCATGCACACGGCCACTAGGCGATAGCCCTAGTAAGGTTTGGTTCGAATCCATTAATGATTTATCTAGTGATGAACTTGCTTGTGCATATGATAGATTAATGCATGCCTACACTAATTTGCATAAAGATTTTATTGATTTAAAAAGCAAGCATGATAATTTAGAATCCAATCATGAGGAGCTAGTGTCAAAATTGAATGTCATTGCAAAAGAAAATACCATGTTTAAAGAAAACAATGACATGTTAATTTTGGAAAATAAAAAATTAACCACATCTATAACTAGCTTATCTCATGATAAAGATAATGCCATGTTTGAAGTAGAGAACATAAAAAATGATACTGCTTCTTTTATAAATAATTATTTATGTTCTACTTCTAAAGTTAATGCTAATATGCATAATGATGAGTTGAACAATGTTAAAAACCGTATTTCTTCTTTAGATTCAACTCTTAATACATGCATTAACAACCATAAGAAGCTTGTGAATATGTGTGTCAAGTCTAAGTCAAAATCATCTACTCATCATGCACACATATATAGCAAAGTCTACAAATGCACAATTTGCGGTCGTAAAGGCCATCTTGCTAGATTTTGCTATGATGCATACAAACATAACAATGCTAATGCTCATTGTGCATCTCATGTAGCTTCTTCATCACATACACATGCATATGCTTATCATGCACATCATAAACATGCTAATGTGTTCAAATGTGATCTTTGTGGACGTTTTGGCCATTTGGCAAAATTTTGCTATGATTTGAAAAAGACCTCACTTTTGCCAAATGATTTTAAAAGACCACAAAAGTTTAAATGTGATGTTTGTGGTAGATATGGCCACTTAGGAAAGTTTTGTTTTGATAGTTTCCCATTTGCAAAATAATTTTAAAGAACCATCTTTATTTTCAAATGTTTCCCGTGCACGAGCTAATGGTCCACAAAAACAAATGGATCTCTTTCATTGCACATATTGCAATCGGAAGGGTCATTTGAGTGATTATTCCTATGACCGATCCCGTGCACCACATACGCCTAAAATGGTTCATAACCCTAGGGCCTTGAGCTTAAATGATAGGGGTCATGTCCCTAAATCTTTTGGTACCAAGAGTTCTTGGGTACCAAAACAATTTTGAATTTTAAACCAAGAATTTTAATGTTTTTATCTTTCTTTTTCTTGGTTTTGAAAATTATGCTTTGAAACTTTTTATGAAAACACTTCTTAAATTGATCAAATCTTTTGTTTTCATGATTATTTGTTTCGATCTTGGTGAGAGGACTATGTTTATATAACCCTCCGGAGTTATTGGGTGTTTATTCTCAAATATTGTTTATCGGGTGCTAAAAATATTTATATGGGTTGTTACTAGTTCAAAAGCTAGATATGGTTGTCTCTCTTGATTTTTGAAAATCAATGATGGTTTGGTTTTATGTGATTGTGGTTGATTTATGATTTCATTTGATTGATTTGTTTTCATTCGAAAACTCTTTTTGCATGATTCTCATGTTTTCTCTCTTTTGATTTCATAATAATGAGACACTATCTTTATAATGTCATATCATTATGTGTCCTCATTGTATCTTGTTTGTATGTGAGTGGTGTTTAGCATATCTTTTCATTTATACTTGCTCACATGTTTTCCATGATCTTTATTTATTGCATATTTTCTATATGGCATTTTGATAGGGGGAGCAATCCCTATATTTGTTTTATACTCATCCATGCTCATATGTAGGGGGCGCTTTCGCTCTCTTCATTCTTTTTGTCCCCTTTTTGATGTTGTCAAAGGGGGAGAAATATTGTGAGTATAGTCTTTCTTGTTTATATGCATGTGAATTATAAATTATATATTATTCATTTACTTCATGCATATACTTCTTTTTGTAAATTGTTTGTCATCATCAAAAAGGGGGAGATTGTTGGCCTTCTTGTTTTGATGATGTTTAACAAACAATTTACCATTAATGTTGTTTTTCTAGTATTTGTGTTTTCCTATGTATTGTAGACAAACAACGTAGTTGGAGGTTGGATGGATTGCGCTTTAACGATGATATCCAAAGGAGGTTGGCGGAATGTCGGGTTGAAGCCTATACAATTCAAGTTAAAGATCAATTTCAAGCTTCATCCGCAAGTGTGCCAAGTCAAACTTAATTGAAGATCAAGATTGCTTGGGTAATGTTGTTTTAGATTTTATATTATATGTGTTATATATATACTCTAAGCTCAATATCTATACACACACATTTATTGGTTCCTTCGTATATATATATAGTTATATATATATACATAAGTTTTTGTTTCTATGCATATATATATATATATATATATATATGTTTTGAGTTTTTATGATTATATATATGAAATTATATATTTCATATTTTCTATCGTGTTTTTGAAAACATTGCATAGAATATGCAATCTTGTGAAAATATTGTTTTATTAGTTTATAGACTTCAATATCAGTTTATACATATTTTATTAAGTCTATATAATCATTGTGCAAAGTTTCAAAACATGGTTTAACCAAAATATCAAATTTCACATGTTTACATTTTCGTGTTTTGAACTATTTTACAAAATGATGATTTTTCACAAATGGAAAATGCAATTTGGAAAATTCTTTTTGTAACATGTTCACTTACATGTTTATATACTTTTCCTAAAGTTTCATAATTTTTGGACTTCATTTGTTATTTTTAACACATCTTCAAAACTCTCAAAAATAGCTTTAAAAACATGTTTTGAGTGTATCAGTTTTCGGTCGACCGAACCTGAGTTCATATGCTCACTGGGCAACAGAGAGTCTGTCGGTCGACCGGTCCGGTCAACCGATAAAATTTTCGGTCGGCCGATGAATTTTTCGGTCGACCGACGAGAGCTTTTTCAGCTTCCAACGACTAGTTTTATTACCGTTGCTGGGGCTGTTTCTGTCTTTTGACTTGAGATTTTTAGCTGAGGTTTTGGAGGATATAAATACTCTCTTTGATCTCAGTTTTCAACTAAGAAAAGAAGTTTTTAAACAAGGGTTTGAAAAAGGGTTTAAGCTTGTTTTAGGCTTGTTTAAGGGTTTGGTTTAAGCTGTTTTGGTTTTCACAAGTGGAGGAGATCATCTTCTTGTTTGGGCTCCAATCTCCATCTCTCCATCTTGTCTTCCATTGAGAAGTTTTCTAAACTCTACTCTAGCTTTCATTTGTTATTTGTTAATTATCATTTCTATTAAAGCTAGTTTTATATTGAGTTTAGTTGATTTGATTTTATCTCATTGTTACACACACCCACTTGAGCTTATTGTATTTGCATTGATAATATATTAGGGTTGTGAGAGTTGTAGCATTGAGTGTGAGCTGTTATTCGGGTGAGCGTAGAAAACCCGGTTGTGATAGTGGATTTCTCCCCGGGAGTGGGGAGCGGAGGCGTAGGACGGAAGGTCCGAACTCCGTGAACATATTGCTTGTTTGAGTGTGCTTTGGCGTTCATTCATATTTATATTCATATCTTATACCAACATTGTGCATTGCTCATTTCTATATCATCCACTATCTTGTTTAGATTGTTTACCCTTGTGTTGTTTATATATCCTTGCATATATACATATTCATCATATAAGATATATCTCTTTGTTTGCATTGCTTATCCTAGCTTATATATCTTGTGGTATTTCATATTTACTAGGATACCTTATTAATAAGTTTTAGTTGGCATTTAATCGGATTAGATTAGCATAAGACCCTAATCACCCCCCCTCTAGGGTCTAACATAAACGTCGTCGGATTTCAACAACGCCGGAGTGATCTTTGGGGAAGATCTCAATTAGGGTTTGGAGGGAATGAGTTTGGAGAGGATAAGAGAGAGAAATTTGAGGGAGGAAGAGGTGAGTTGGGAGGGAATCAATAGAATGAGAGAGAAAGATTGAGGGAGAGAGATTGGGAGAGAGGGGTTGGGTTTGGGGGAGAGAGATCGGGTTTGGGAGAGAGAGAAGGTGGCGGTTTCGGTTGGGAGAGAAAGAGAGAAGAAGACTATTGTGCCCTAATTTTTGGGGCACAGCTGGGCTTTATATAGCCCAACAAATCTATAGGATTACTTGTCCCATAGATTTGTTTGGCACGGAGTTGGTGTTCTCCACAAATCTATGGGACTACTAGTCCCGTAGATTTGTTTGACATTAAGTCGGTGTTCTTTGCTTAATGTATGAGACTACTAATTCCATACGTTTTGTGAATTTAAATCAAACTCTACGGGACTAGTTGTCCCCTAGATTTTGGTTGTTGGTTTAATAGCAAATTAGTGCCGACAAAACATACGGGACTAGTAGTCCCATATGTTTCGAACAGGCGGTTTTTTAAAAACGACCTCTTATTGGCCTGTTGGCCAAAAAGAGATCGTTTTTGCTAAATAATTAGCAAAATGGTCGATTTTGCTAATTATTTAGCAAAAAAGGTCTTTTTTTTAAAGAAACTCCTTTTGTATTGGGTGGTTTATTTGCCCAATGAAGACATATTGATTCTGCTTTTTCCGAATGAACCATAAAGTCATCACAATGATCTAGAAGTACAAGCAATCCCTTATATCATATCTCACAATTTATATTGACCTACTGATTCTACTCAATGAGTTCTTTGCTATAACCTGATTACATCTAATTTCTGAAAAGAATATAGATCTAGCTTCCAATAGGATGATTTATTCAACGAGCATTATCTTCTAATGTTCTTCAAGAAGTAAAATGCGATTCATGTTCTCTCTCTATTAATCATGCTACAATGTAACTCCATAGTCGTGATCCCCAGTCTGGATGAATAATCATAAAATAAGTATTATATGATAATTGCAATGCAAGAGAAGAAAGTAGAATACTATTGAATGCCCTTCAAAATGGACGTTAATTTGAACATGAACACTCACATATATAATTCAAAATGCATGCATCAAAATATATAATATTCCATCAAGGTGCACCTGAAGATATGGTAAGCTTATTGGAATATGAATAAGAAATCATCTAAAAGTACAGTACATGCACATCCAGGTAAATATACTAAGTACATTGACACTGAGAGAATGGCAATTATGGAAAATTTGAAGTGTAGATTTTCAACATTCCTGGTTTCTCGTTTCAAGGTCTATAAATTAAATAAAGGTAGATGAAAGTATACATGTGAAAATGAGACCAAATTTTATGGCGGAAATCTCATACTAGAGGCTGCGTTAAGGATGAAGATCCGATCCCAATTAGTCCACGAGGATGGCTACATCAGCACTGCACAGAGTGGCTGGCCTTTGAAAAGATGTCAGCTTTGTGCTTTGAAAAGCACATGTGACGGGTGTCTTCGCTTTCAGCCATCTTCATCTTGATCTTCTGCTTGCCCAGGGTTTTCTTTTTCATGTCATGTTTCTTACATAGACAAGGGAGGAGAGATCTCAATTATGAAAGACATTGTCATTTTGCTGGTTGTGCCTATGTTTTGAACCTGAGAGCTTCCTGTCACAAGTTGCATTTACCAATTCTCTTCAAGTTCTTATCTGTAATTTAGATGTATAAAATTAGAAATCTCCATACTAGAGACTCGTGCCACAGGACATTGTGCTTTATGCAACTACGTTTGTTTCTTGGTTTATCTTTGTTCTTGAATGCTATATTACCATAGCCAATGGCCGTGGAGATTGCATAACAATTTGATTTCCTATAGAGTTAAGAGAATTGGTATATGAAAATAAATCAATAAATAGATCGAATAACATAATCCAAAATTATTTAGATTAATTAGCTCTGATAAATGTCAAGCCAGAAGGAATGGTTTCATTCGGTACAACTCGCAGCCATGAAGTATAACAAGAAAATTAATATCAGTGAAATCAATCCCTACCATTTATATTTTCAGTAGAAAATTTTGCTAACATGCGGTGTTGATTGGACATCCAAGACGATATTTAGGTGTGACCCAGTTTTACCTGCAAATAAATATCAAGTTAGGGACATAGTAACGATAATGAACAATGCCAAGGTTAAAACTGTCGTCCCATGGAGCAGCTGGCTAAGTTGAACCTTAGGTACGTACATAAAAGCAATCACCATGCACATATCTGAGAATTTATATTAACCTGCTTTTGATGAGCTCCTTGCTAAAACCTGATTCCATCTAATTTTTATAATGAACCCAACATAGATCTAATCAGTAAGAATGATTGAACTAGCATTATCTTCTGATTGATGCCTCTGCATTGGACAAAAAAAAAATCCACCTTCAAGATGAAATCGTCTGGCCTGATATACTTCCATTGAAACCAGAAGCGCTTAGATGATCAAAGCCATTCTGGAAATTATGAGTCATTGCTATTCTTTAATCCGAAAATCACAAGATCTTGGGATACAGCCAAGCAATTACCAAACAGGGATATGAATTAGGCGTTAACAGTAATCAAGGTAAGATACTGAATTAGGGCGTCCAAGGGGTGACACTGGAAAACAAGCCCAGCATTCAACTCTTTCACATCAAGCTTGCATGTATAATTATGAAATAAATGATTATGATAAGAGGATCAACGCATTGAAATTACAGTGCATGAGAAGAAAGTAAATTTTTGAATGCCAACAAATCATCCTTAGACATCTTAGTTCCTGAATAATCACATATATAATTCAAATGCAAGAATAAAAAGCTGTATTAATCCACAAAAAGATCTGAGAGATGTCACATTATGGGTTTATGAATAATAAATCATTCAACAGTACTAATACATGAGCGTCCAGGTATATATAGTAGGTACATTGAAACTATGTGATTGTTGTGCGCGGCGGAAGCTTTCTAGGGCAACACGAACAATAACTAGAACTAAACCACAAACAATATAGAGAGAGACTGTAATGTATTTGGATTCAGTATCACTGCCTGGAGGGGATCTTGACAACCGTCACGTCAGGTTTGGCTTTTACATTGGTAGATGCAACCTGTAGTTGGCGTTGCAACGCGTTCAGGTCACAGTGGATCCTCTCTACTACAGGAGGCAGAGTATATACCAGTTACTGAAGCTATTAAAGATCCGCTTATGTGCGTGATTATTTGGAGGGACTTTGGGATTGCACAGGAGACCTATCGATATATTGAGGGGGGGGGGGGCGGGGGGGGGGGTGATTAGTATGTCGTGGTATCTATTGTAAGGAACCAGGTTACATGCGCGCACAAAAGCGAGCATCGATTGTCAGATTCCATTTGTAGCGTGACCGCTCCGCCTCGCCACCGCCACCATTCATATTAGACGAAGGTCCACCAACAAACTGACAACCCCTGGGAGATAATTTGACTTCACAGTTTCGTTTCTAGAGTGAACAATTTGTCCATTGTTTTGAAGTGTTGAAACATGCTCTTCAGCGTCTGGCCGGTTGCGGCCCTTTGGCTGTGAACTACGCTTCGCTTGATTGCCTTGGCCAGAGGATACGTAGCATTCTTTAATCAGCGGTTGATACACGTTGATCAAGATGGGGAGATTCGTGGTTCAAGGCCTCGAGTATTTGTTCCCCTCGACTTTGATTGAGGAACACTTGATGGTTTGGTGCCGGCCGTCAGTTTTGATGAAACATTTTCGCCGAGGTGAAGAATGAAAGGAATTATCACATCAGCACAGAAATTCGGACAAAAACAGGCGGGCCGAGTCGACCGCATCCGGAAGGAACACCAGAAATCGGCATAGGTGCGCTGGGGAGGTCGGGCGACCGGCCGGACACTACACCGACATACCGCAATAATACGGTCGAAAAACAAGAGCGGACCGACCTGGAAACGGCTCTCTGGATTTTGGGGCTTTCTGCTGCTGTGATCATCGAACCAGTCAGACCGGAATTGATCCGGCGGTCGACCCGGGCCGGTAACGACCGAATGAACGCGGCTATAGTCAGTTTTCAGGTTTTCGACAACGGTCGTATAAGTCTAAAACTAAAGAACGCAAAAATCTGATTAGGTAAGGTGGACGATTGAGCATCGCCAAAAAGCAGAATGCATCTTGGCCATCCCATTGTGAGAGAGCTTTGAGAGATCTAGAAAGTTTAGGGTTTGGAGATTTGTAAGCCTAACTAATATCTGCTGACCTTTCTACAACAACCCCTCCTTGCCCCGTGGACGGTAGCAAACAGAACACACCGTAAATTGTGTGTTCTTACAACAGAGATTGGGTGGTTTGCATATGGTTTGTGGTTTAGTTCTAGTTATTGTCGATGTTGCCCTAGACCAGCTTCCCGCCGCCGCCGCCACAACAATTACATAGTTTCCTGTTACCTACTATACTATTACCTGGACGCTCATGTGATAGTACTGTCTAACTGATTTATTATTTCATAAACCCATAAGTGACATCTCTCAGATCTTTGTGATTCAATAAGCTTTTTATTGCTTGCATTTGAATTATAGTATGTGATTACTTCAGGAATCTAAAAAGATGTCCTCAAAGCGATGATTTTGTTGCTATTCAAAAATTTATCTTTCTTGCCACTGCACTGTAATTTCAATGCGCGTTGGACTTCCTCTTATCATAATCATATTATTTCATCATTATACCATCAAGCTGATGTTAAAGAGTTGACTGTGGGGGCTGTTTATCCAGTGTCACTTGGAGCCAGATTCAGTATACTTACCTTGAATTACTGTTCCAAACCGCTAATCTATATCTCTGTTTGGTAATTGCTTGTCACTTGTGATCTCAAGATCTTGTGAATTTCGGATAAACGATTAGCAATGCTCATAAATTCGCAAATGGCTGAATCATTAAAACAACCCTAAGCGCATTCTGTTCAATGGAAGTATCATCAGGCCAGATTCGCACACGATTTCATCTTGAACGGCTGATTTTTTTATGTCGCATGCAGAGGCATCAATCCAGAAGATAATGCTAGTTCATCATTCTTACTGATTAGCATCTATTGGGTTCATTATCAAAAATTAGATGCATCAGGTTTTAGCAAAGAAGCTCAATTCAAAAAGCAGGTTAAATTATAATAATTCTCAGATATTGTGCATGTATTGCTTGTTATGTACGACTAAGGTTCAATTAGCCACTGTCGTCCATGGGACGACAGTTCTTATACCCTTGCATTTGTATTTATCGTTAACTATGTCTCTCTAACTGATATTTATTTCAGTAAACTGGGTCACACACTACATATCGTCTTAGGAGTGTTCCAATCACAGCCTTGTGCATGTTAGCCAATTCTACTAAATATCAAATGGTAGTGATTGATTCACCTGATCTTAATTTTTTTTTTTTTTTTTCTTTTTTTTTCTTTGTTATTATCTCATTGGCTGCGAGTTTGTACCGAATGAAACCATTCCTTCTGGCTTCAGACATTTATCAGAAGCTAATTAATCCTACATAATTTTGGATTAGTCTTCGATTATTTATATTATCTTATTTTCATATACGACAATTCTCTTAAAGCTCTTATAGGAAATCAATTGTTAGCAATCTCCATTCATAACGCCATTGGCTAGGTAATATAGCGTTCAATGAACAGAGATAACCAAGAAAACAAGTAAACGTAGTTGCATAAAGCACAAGTGTCCTGTGGCCACGATCTCTAGTATGGAGAATTTTCTAAATTTTATACATTCTAACAATTACCAGATAAGAACTTGAAGAGACTTGGTTAAATACAAACTTGTGACGGATAGCTCCCCCAGGTTCAAAACAATCCCGGCACCAACCAGCAAAGATGACATTGTCTTTCATAATTGAGATCTCTCCTCCCTTGTTCTATTTAAAAACCATGACATGAAAAAGAAACCTGGGCACAGATAAGATCAAGATGAAATGGCTGAAAGCGAAAC
>NC_033798.1:12141883-12144195 GCF_001876935.1 Asparagus officinalis
TTTTTATATTTTTTGTGGTGTATTTATAAGTTAAAACTTTCAAGGGGTCATTTGTAAGCTTTTAGAAAGTTTTTATAATATTTTTAAACTCTCAGTGAGGTATTTGCCATTTTAACACTTTTCAGGAATCTAGTTGTAAAATTTTAAATGGGTGGTTTGTAGAATGTTTAGTATGATATTTATTATTTTTAAAACTTTCAAGAGGCTAGTTGTAAAACTCTTAAAGGATTGTTTATAAATTTTCAAAGGGTTACTTGTAATTTTTTAATTTATTATATGACTTTTTGTAGTTTTTAGATTTTCCAGGAATTATTAATAATTTATGGATTTTAAAAGGGGCAATTTATAATTTCTAAAATTTCATGGTCCTATTTGAAGTTTTAAAATTTTTTAGGGGTTTATTCGAAGTTTTTAAATCTTAAGTAGTTGTTAGGAAACTTCTGATATTGTAATGAGCCTATTTGAAATTTTAGAGTTATCAAGAGGTTGTTTCTAAAATTTGGATTTTAGAAACAAGTTTGAAATTTTAGAATTTTTAGGGGTTATTTGTAATTTTTAGATTTTTTGAAGAGGTTCTTGAGAATTTACTAATCTAGAAAAAAAAAATTATATTAAGAACGTCTTTGGTTAATAGAATTTCAATTTAGGGATAGTTTTAACTTGACAATGATTCTTTAATAAAGATGATTACAAGAGAGGGTTTTGATTGTTAAAAGTTTTTGCTTATTGATTATTTTAATTTGATTAGTATTCTTAAGTGAAGATTGAATTAGGTGTTTACATGTCAATTTTTAATACGAGAGATGAACACATGGTAGTTTTTTAACGCATGACATATTTTTGAGCCTTTGGATTAGTCTAAAAATATGCATGTGAAAGAGAGAGATGATTATGAGACTTTTTTTTTCGTTACGGGTAGTTATAATTGAATAATATTATCAAATATTTTACTATTAGAATTTTGTAATTCTTAATAGTTTTAATTTAATGAAGATTTTTAATTAGGTGAAAATCATATTTGATATCCAAGTGTCATCATCTGATAGAATAGAAGGGCTCGAGGTTTTTTTTTCATAGGTTGGACTGAATGCTATTATTTAATATGATACATGTCATGTACTTAGATGATACATGTCAATTTATTATTTCTTTAAGAAAGACGTCAATTTCTCATCACATATAAAGAAAGAGATATTGTCTTGTTAAGGCAATTAAGGCTCTAATAAATATTCAACCAATTCTTGTGGGTCCCCTCGGATTTAATATCATAGTTATACAACGTCCACTGGCTCGGGTATAAATGCAGTCTTTAGCTCACTCCCAAAATCACACCAAAGACAGAACAATTAAAAATCTAATAGAATGACTTGTGCAACAATATGGCATTCGACTCTTGTCCTTTTCTTGCTTATTGCAACGCTCTGTGCTGCGACTAATGATCATAAAGAAGTTGGTGATCTTGCAATAGCTAGAAAGCATGAGCAGTGGATGGCTGAGCATGGACGAATCTATGAGGATGAAGCTGAGAGAGCTCGACGACTTGAAATATTCAAGGACAATCTAAAATTTATAGAAGATTTTAATAATGCTAGAATGTACAACTATACTCTGGGCCTCAATGAGTTTGCTGATCTTACCACAGAAGAGTTTACAGCTATTTATAGCGGTGGATTAATGAAACCAGAAATAGATTTTATGGAGTCCCTTAGGTCCATCAAGTATGAGACTACTACGGAACAGCTCAATGTTTCAGATATCTCATCTAGTGTGGATTGGAGGACCAAGGGTGCCGTAAACCCTGTTATAAATCAAGGGAAATGTGGTAAGAAATTTTTATTCAAAGTTTTTATTTTGTTTCTATTTCAAGTTTTTATCTTGTTTTTAGAATAAACTACATAAAGCACCCCCCTTCTTCCACACCTATTCTTCTAGTCTTTTAAGAAACACCCTCCTCTAAAACTTAAGTTTTAAAAAAGCTATACGCGCAGTTTTGTGTTGGGTATTCAAGATCCTGAATTTCAATCTCTACAACCGACAGATCAAATAACAAGTTCGCAGGACATAAAAATAACAATTAAGAAGAAGAACATCGAGATTTATATGGTTCAGTTGACCAAGTTCGAACTATAACCATTGAGCAAGATGAGAAATGAATTACGACTAGGTATAATAGTACAAGAGAAATCCATCATATCTCTATCTCTAAGCCTCACACACATGACCACTATCTCATGTTCTCTCCAAAAGAACAATCTCATCTCATGTTCTCTCACATGAGAGACTTATACAGTGCTTAACCCCTAGCACTAACT
>NC_033798.1:12145195-12145764 GCF_001876935.1 Asparagus officinalis
TCCACTCACTACCCATGTGAATGTGATCCCGTATTTGAATGAGTGGAGGAGGATGTGACATCTCACTACTAAGCATAACTTTTTGTATTTGGTACCAAACATATCTATTTCTCTCTCTATATATATATACACACTTGACCTATCAAAGTTTATTAGGATTTGTTTCAGCCAAGAGAGCTGATCAAGCTTAGATTCATGCCTGGTTTCCCTCAACATGAGAGATCCGGTTGTCTCATTATGTAATTTGATTATCTTAATAGAAAATAGGATTGAGTCCTATTCTCGAGGAGAAAATTTTGTGGTGTAGGTGTTATGCAGTTGGGAGAGAAAGTAGTCAGAAAAAAAAAGACCTTTTCTTTTTTCGTTTTGGCTTATTTTCTTTTTGGCATCCCAAAGTTTATTTCGTTTAATTGGAATATTCTAGGAATATTCCAATTTGGAGGGTGAAATTTGGAGGGTTGCTCCAACCCACACTCTCTAAATGTTTTTCTTTTTATTTATTTTTTGTCAAAGAAGCCATATAAATTAAAGAATGTTGGATATAGTTTACGTTAATAATTTCATTGTTA
>NC_033798.1:12146764-12151587 GCF_001876935.1 Asparagus officinalis
TCTTCAGCTGAGGATTCCGACACAAGTTTAGGAGAGGCATTCAAAGCCCTAATGGTAAATATGGCTACAACTGATCCATCTACGTTGCAGGATGACGATCAAATGCCAACGTGGGAAGACCCATGGGTTCATCACCTAAACATGCAGTACGGTGATAGGTTCGAACAGAGAGAACCACCAACCGAAGATGAAGTAGTTCAAATTAATATGGGCGATGAGGCCAATCCAAAGCCCATATTCATCAGCGGTAGTCTTCCTCCAGATGAGAAGGAGGCATTATCAGGGAATATATCGACGTCTTCGCATGGAATTATGAAGACATGCCAGGGCTCGACCCCAATGTCGCAATGCACCGCCTCGATATCAAGCCGGATGCCAAACCTGTCAAGCAACAGCAAAGACGGTTTCGTCCGCAGATTATGGAAGCCATTGAGGCAGAGGTTAAGAAGTTGATCGAATCAGGATTTATCCGAGAGGAACAACATCCAGACTGGTTAGCCAACATCGTTCCCGTCATGAAGAAGAATGGCAAAATCAGGATTTGCATCGACTTTAGGAACCTGAATGAAGCATGTCCAAAAGACGATTTTCCTCTCCCAATCACGGATGTCATTATCGACAATACATGTGGATTCGAGAGGATGTTCTTCATGGACGGCTTTTCGGGGTATAACCAAATCAAGATGCACCCGGATGATGAGAAACATACAGCGTTCAGAACGCCCCTCGGTATCTTTTGCTACACGGTAATGCCTTTCGGTCTGAAGAACGCAGGCGCCACGTACCAGCGAGCAATGACTAAGATTTTCCAAGAACACCTCCGAAAGACAGTCGAATGCTACGTTGATGATTTGGTTGTAAAAAGCCGTAACAAAGAGGATCACATTAAGGATTTGAAGACGATGTTCGATCTCATGAGGAGTCATCAATTGAAGATGAACCCCACTAAATCATTCCTTGGAATGTCCAGCGGAAAATTCCTCGGATTCGTCGTCACCACTAAAGGTATACATATCGATCCCGATAAGGTGAAGGCAATAAACGACCGAGGAATCTGAGAGAACTCAGAGGATTGCAAGGGCGTTTAGCTTACATCAGGCGGTTCATCTCAAATCTCTCTGGGAAGTGCCAACCTTTCTCTAAGCTAAACAAGAAGGGTGTGTCATTTATTTGGGACGATGCCTGCCAAAAGGCACTCGAGGATATCAAGACATATCTGACAAATCCTCCTGTTCTCGTTGCACCAAAATCAGGTAAACCGTTCTTGATTTACATCAAGGCGATGAACCATTCGATAAGTGCTTTGTTAGCACAAGACGATGATAATGGTCACGAACAGGCAGTTTATTATTTAAGTCAGACTTTGGTGGGCGCTGAGTCTCGATATCCGATGATTGAGAAAGAATGTCTCGCGTTGGTGTTTGCAGTGCAAAAGATGCGGCATTACTTAGTGGGACAGACAATTTACGTTATCTCCAATGTTAATCCCGTGCGAGTATTTATGACACAACCGGATATCGATATCCGATGAATTGGCGGTTGGCAAAATGGGCCATCCTCTTGTCCCAGTATGATTTGCACTTCAAACAGCAAAAGTCAGTCAAGGGACAGATCCCGTACCACCAGGAAGCCGTCAAAATGGCAGAATCTTTTGAAGAATTCTTCATTGAATATATCCCTCGTCTCCAGAACGCTTATGCAGATGCACTGGCGGCACTAGCGGTATCACTGGCACAGCCTCCCGAAACTGAGCTATTAGTCATAGTACGGACGCATCAACTCTGCGTACCCATATACAGTAGGGATATTGAAGAGGAAGATGACGGGAACGTAGACGCTAAGGAGGTGAATTCAACTCAAATTGGGTCTGAGTCCCGAGATTGGTGTTTTCCCATCATTGACTACGTCAAGTATGGTATTCTGCCAGAAGATGTAAAAGAAAGGGAATCAATTCGCCAAAGAGCGCCAAGATTCTTCTATAATGCCGAGACCCATACGTTATACCGTAGAGGTTACGATGGTTTGTTACTCCGATGCCTTTTGAACAAAGAAACAGAAGAAGTGCTTAAGGAAGCGCACGAGGGAGAATGTGGTGCGCATCAACCTGGTCCCAAGCTGTATGATCGCATCAGGAGAATGGGATATTTCTCGCTAACGATGGTTCGTGACGCAATCGATTATGCCAGAGAATGTCATGCATGTCAAATACATGCAAATTATATGCATCAACCGCCAGAGCAGTTGCACACGTCAACCACGTCTTGGCCGTTCGAGACATGGGGTATGGACATTGTCGGTCCTATTTTTCCCCCTTCAGTCAAAGGAGATCGATTCATCCTCACAATCACAGATTACTTCTCAAAGTGGGCTGAAGCAATTCCGCTCAAAGAAGTGAAGATGAACAACGTCATCAATTTCATCAAGCATCATGTCATATACCGACACGGTGTGCCAAGACGGATCATCCATGACAACGGTCCACAATTCATAAGCAACGCTTTCATCAGGTTTTGTGACTAGTTCAAAATTGAAGACGTTTCATCAACACCTTATTATCCCGCCGCTAATGGATTAGCGGAGGCGTTTAACAAGACGATCATTAAGATCTTGTCGAAGCTCGTAAAGACCAATAAACGAGACTGAGACGATAAACTTGGTGAAGCACTCTGGGCTTATCGCACTACTAAACGTACACCTACAGGGGCCACCCCGTACTCGTTGGTATATGGATTAGAAGCTGTGCTGCCTTTGGAGATTCAAATCCCATCACTTCGGATCGCTCTCGCAATCGAGATGACGACAGAAGAACAGCATCAAAAGCGTCTTGAAGAACTCGAGAGATTGGATGAAAAGCGCTTGGAGGCTCAACAACAAATTGAGTTATATCAAGCCAGGATGTCTAGGGCTTTTAACAAAAGAGTCCGACAGAGAAGCTTCAAGGAAGGAGATCTGGTCCTCGCTGCTCGCCGACCGATAATCCTCAACTCCAAGAAGAAAGGTAAATTTGAACCCAAATGGGAAGGACCGTTTGTGATAGACACAGTCTACTCAAACGGCGCATATCGCCTAATTACTCCAGAGGGCGCCAGGCAATTAATGCCAATAAATGGGAAGTTCCTGAAAAAGTACTATCCCTAGTACATTCAGGATAACCCATTTACCGGGAAGTTCCTTGAAGAATATTACACTTAATATTCTAGAGGATAACCCAAAATCATTTTCACCACCAAAATCCCTCACTAATCAATTTCAATTGACAGTGAGTCCACCAAAAATGGCTCTCAAAATCTGTGCCTCACAGGTACGGGGAATTTTATCCCGAATCCTAAGTAGGGATAAGTCAACGCCTAACACGCGTTACCAGTTTAGTCTTTCTCCGTAGAAAAAGACACCAGAGTTCGATTCTGGGGTATTCTATCCTGAAACCTAAGCAAGGATAAGTCTGCGCTTAACCCGCGCTGCCGGTTAGTTCTTAACCGTTAAAAAGAACACCCGTTCACATATTCAACACTGTGGCAGGTTGTTATTAATAACACCAAAATCCATGCCTTACACGTATGGGGAATTTCATCCTGAATCCTAAGAAATGATATGTCGACGCCTAACACGCGTCGCCGGTTTAGTCTTTTTTCCGAAGAAAAAGACACCAGAGTTCGATTCTGGGGTATTTTATCCCGAAACCTGAGTAGGGATAAGTCGACACCTAATACGTGTCGCCGGGTAGCCTATTCCCATAACAATGGCGAAGTCTATGTATTCAAAATCATAGCAACAAGTTTCAGAAGATTCAACTTCTGAGCGCAATGTTACATGCGAACGGATTTAGACAATCTGCATGCTAGCCCGACTCAAACGGTAGTCGTTAAAGGCTAATCAAATCCGTTGAAGGCTGGGGGTTAGCCAAAAATCCTAAAGTCAACACCTAATACGTGTCGCCGGGTAGCCTATTCCCGTAACAATGGTGAAGTCTATGTATTCAATATCATAGCACAAAGTCTCAGAGAATTCACTCTCTTAGCACAATGCGAACGGATTTAAACAATCTGCATGCTAGCCCGACTCAAACGGTAGTCGGTAAAGGCTCATCAAACCCGTTGATGGCTGAGGGTTTGCTAAAAATCCTATGAGTATTGTGGTCAATCATTTCAGATGGAATGACGAATCATAATAAAGACGAAAGCAAGTTTCACTAAGAGAATCAAAAGTCAAAGTGTTCAGCAAACAAAATCATACATCAAGACCATGACCAAAAATCTGCTGGCTGATCTTGGAAAGCTTCTCATCATAAGCTTGCCTAAGTTCAGCCCTGAGGGATGTAGGCGTATAAAATTGCCTATAGGTCCCTTAGCACAGCTCGACGCCGATTTAACAAACTGACCACCGGGCGACGTATCCAAACAAGACCGTTAGCTCGCCAACGCTGAAGCCAAGCTATACGCAACGGAGCAGGTTAACGAGGCGACAAATCGCACCCAAGCATTGGAATGCATCCACTCACACGCGGAATCAAACCAATATTTAGGTGAATCACCGAGTCATCTAAACAAGAGCGAACTCGGATGAATCACGATCAAATCAACATCAATTCCGGACTCAAATTCAGAAGTTGGTTTACTGCCATATCAGGAACCCGACTCACTGCCAAATCTGGAATCAAGTCAAAGAGTCGTTGCCAAGTCAATCAACCACACAAGAGAACCAGAACCGGAAACAAAGGACGAAACGGACAAACACCCGGGGACTCGGCCGAAACCGAACCACCCCAGGGTGGCTCGGCCCAAGCCGAGCCACCCTGAGGTGGCTCGGCCAAGGCCGAGCCACCC
>NC_033798.1:12151729-12153648 GCF_001876935.1 Asparagus officinalis
AATCCATGTATGCCTCCTGCAAGTTATCTGAAGAAGCAAGATGTACAGAGATGATTAGAGGATGCACAAATTCTTTTGTATACCATCTAAAAGATACATTGTCAATAGTAGATGTACCTGGATCTGCGGAATCAGGTCCTACATTGCTATCCTCCCTAATGTCGGCAACCCCTGTAGGCCTTTTTAACTGGGGCAGCGGGTCAGGCTCACCAGGAGACACAGGAACGGAATCGGGACTCATTTCGCTCTCTCCACGCTCTCCTATATAGATGGAAAAGCATGAGTCAATGTTCCGAATAACCAAGAAGGTGGTTTACAGAGTAGATGTTACCTTCGTCACTAGCAGGATCATCACCAGCCAAGTCCATATCAGATGCTCGGGAAGCTGCACGCGGCTTGCGGGCTAATCTCTTTCGCCTAGCAGCAGGGACAATAATCGAAGGTCTCGCCTGGGGAGGGGGACGAAACTCTTCATCCTGGTCAACTGTGGTCCCTGAAACATCAAACCATAGTCAGTTTTAATATTTCTGGAGGATGGAAGGAAAAGGTGAATGGCAAACCTCACTCGGAAAAGTCTTCATAACCTTCAGGATCTCCGCCTGAAGCCTCGTCTGCGGAATGAAAGGTCTTCTTTCCCTCTTCATCAATCCGACGAGTCTTGTTCCGTGTCCTCTGTGATCGAGCGTTTTCCCAAATCCTACGGGAATCAACCTGGGAAGCTTCCTCGGCCTCTAGCTCTGCAATCGGTTTCACGGGGATAGTCTTATTGGCTGCTAACAACCACTTGCAGCTTAAGAAAGTGAGGTTCAACTGCCGATCAGCACTCGGGAGACTGAATTTAGCACCAGTACAACCAGTCACGGTCCACAACCACGCACGGAGGCCATCTACCAAACCACCATGGGCCTGAAGCTGCTGACGAGGATTCCCGACGTAAAGCTGGTCGTAGCCAAACTGACGAGCGAATCGGCAGGGTAGATATGGCTCTATGAAGCACTGATCCCTCACCCGAAAAGTCAGATAGCCTGGCCTAATGTTCACTAGCCAGTTAAAGCAGCCGATGTCCAAGTGAGTTCGATACTCTCTCGGCCTCTCCTCATCTACCAAACAATCGCCGTATCGACCGGAGAACTACGGAAAACAAGTGGAAAATGTCCAACACTTGTGGACCTGCAGCTGCTGTCTGATGTCAGAAAATCCGCACCCCTCCCACTTGCCGTTCTCAAGCAACTGTAGTAAAGGAACGAAATGATCTGTGGCGCTCGGTACCGACATCATATCGGAACGGTGAAGGACGAACCAAGCCATCAAGTAAGTGTACGGGAGCTCTGTCTTAAGGGTGGGAATCTGACCCGGAAAATCACTTTCCTTCCGTGTAAAGGCACCAGAAAGCTGTCGAAGTCCTCGGTGAATGTTAGCCACCATCACCGGAAGAAGTGAGAGTTCTTTCTTGTAGGCGAGCTGAACTGCTGGATAGAGCACTTCCAAGGGCAAAGCATCGCCTAACTGATATGGAACAACGCACTTTTTCAACCAGATAGCGAGATAACCAGCAAGAAGAGTCATTGGTCGAATCGGTGCGGTAGCATGCCACAAGAATGATTTGAACTTAGTCCCTGCAGGAAAACCACCCTCAGAACTGCTAGTGGTATAAGAATGAGCCAGAATGAGCCAGAATGAGCCAAATTGAGCCAGATTGAACCCTGGCTGGACCAGACCAGACCAGAATGAGCCAAATTGAGCCAGATTGAACCAGAATGAGCCAGTCTGAGCCAAATTGAACCAGTTTGAACCAAATTTGAACCAGAATTCAAATTGGAGCTGAATTAAGCATTGAAACGACTTTTGATCAACCTACGGTTCAGTCCTTCACCTATTTAACCCCTCTACCATATATTTGGAAGGGTCGGAGAGATTTT
>NC_033798.1:12154532-12196245 GCF_001876935.1 Asparagus officinalis
GTGAGACTTTCTTGTAGCAACTTGAGCCGCCCTGGATTAGATATCAAACGGGGGGGCGGGCGGGGGTGAGAGAGGGAGCGAGAGCCGGCGCGCGGCGGTGAGGAGCAGGGCGAGGGAACCGCAAGAAGGGTCATGGTCGAATCTGTGCGGTTGCATGCCACAGAAGAATGATGTTGAACTTGCGCCCTGCGAGGAACACCCCGAACTGCTGAGTGGTATTAAGAATGATGCTGTTAATCTTCTAATCAGAAGGCGCCACGCCCCTGCGAAGGGAGTACGGTTGGGGCAACTCACAAAGATCGCCTGCGCCAGAATACTCTCAGGATCTGAACAGAATAATTGGCAAACATGCTTCCGGGAGCGGACAATGTCGTTCAGTCCCTTGTAAGAGGCTCAAGACTCGCAAAGCGTGGAGAGCGACGATAGTACGAGAGCCCGAGAGTCTCGTAGGACCTCGGAGCGATACGGCGCAGACTTAAGTCCGGACGGGGAAAAGTAGGTTCAGGGGGTAGCGAGGCGCGAATGGTAGCCGAGCTGCTGCTTCTCGGAAGGCCAAACGCCGACGTCCCCTCGGCGCGGGCAGAAAAGTGTCGAATTCGAATTATAAAAGTCGAACAAAGCCGCAGAAGATGCTTGCGGGACAGGCAAGCCATCGATGCGGGGGAAGGAACGGCTGCATATTAAGATCCGACGGAATCGTGCAACTCCTCTGAGATGGGCCGGAAGACAGGGTAGGCGGGGGGCATAGCCGGGGTCCCACCACAACTGAGATGACCGGGCGGTGGCAGGGCCGTGCCCCAACCACGTAACTCCGTGTGAGCGTGCAGAGTATCTCCGTGCCTAGGCAGCGAGGCGATTTCCCTCAAGGTAGAAGCCGGTGCAAGAGACTGTTATCGGTGGGTGTGCATCAGCCCATCTCCGGCGCAAGTCACGTGATGTGATTCTCGCTCAGCCATGGAAATGACCTGAGCGTGATTAGCGCATATGCGCTTCATGCTCTCCGTCAGCGCCACGAATCTTCACGTGCGACGGCCTGGCGCCTGGCTCGTCATGGTTAAGTGGTATGAACCCGGAGACGAGAATCTTCGACAAACTGTATGAAGCTACTGCAGTTTTTAAAAGCACTAGTTCCGCCTCATTAACACGGCATCGGGTCTTCGACAGAGCGCCAAATAAGAAATCACTTTCGAAGAGGGCTGAGATAGAACTGCATCCTTCACAAGAGATGCACGTCGGTAATCAACTGCGAATTGAGCCGGTGCCACCTGTCGTTCACCGCTGTGGACCTCAGTCGATATGTCCAAAAGACGAACTGAGGAGTGACTGGGATAGGGAAACAGTCGTCTGAGTCGAGTTAATCTCGCCACGACGCCTGTATACTCGGTGGATGAGACCTCCAGAGAGGGTAGTCAATCTGAGAGAACAAAATTAAACGTTGTGTAAATTCCAGTATTAAAAGGAATTGAATCATCTAGATCAAGGGCCTTAGGATGAGTCATTGCCTTAGTAAAGGGTGAGTTGAGGTGTGGCCACGTTGCGCGCTTTCTATGAAGGTAGTGGTAGATCGGACTAGAGGTATAGCTACTGCGCTGGCTAGTAAGGCGCAGACGCAACGCAAAAGCGCCCCTTGTCAGGTATTCTTTATTATTGACAATAAGTTTTGAGCCAAGCAAAGATCAGTTTGGGATGTCGATCCTCAGCAAGGAGTAATCAAGCTGTTTCCCCGGGTTGCGCACCAAGGGAAACAAGCGGGAGTAAAAAAAAGATGACCAGCCATTGGAAATTTCCAAGGAAAAGATAATGGGTACTAAGTTGTTAATTGCCAGAGAAAAGTGCGCACGCGGCTGTAAGAGAGGCGCGCAGTCAGAGTTGCGGCGGGTAGAGGAGTTGATCCCTCGCGATACGGTGACATAGAGACTGCAAGATGAAATTGAAGGATCAGAGCGGCATAGAAAGAAAAATCCATTTTTTTTGATCCAATTCACCCTAAAAAGCGAGGCTTCGGCATCAAATCACACACCTGAACCTCTTATATGCGAGCGCACGGACCCGACTGCACTAGATTAAACAGAGATGATCAATGATTTCGGAGGATTTATTAGAAAAAGCCCAATAAGCAATAAAGCGAGACGTTGTAAGGGAAACTGAAGGCATTCGCTGAGGGGCCTAGAGAAAGCTTCTTATTTGGATGTTTTGGGAGATTTCTCATCCATAGTCAAAGAAAGCAGATCTTAGACAAATATCAAAGTGAAGAGAACTGGATGGATGCTAGCGAAGAGAATATCAAAGAGAAGGGTGAGGGGGGCTGTGGCGCACAGGGAAGAGGCGAGAAAAGAAAGAAGAAAAATAAAACAGAGCCCTGTTTATAGCCTGGGTGAACAGATCGCTAAAGCCAGGAGGCAGTGAGAGACAGCACCAGCCATGATGGATCAGAATGAGCCAGGAACGGCCAAAGTGAGCGCAGAGGTGAACCTGAAGGGACCAGGACGACCAGAATGAGGCCAGAATTGACCAGATATTGGGCCGAATGGCCAAGAATGACCATGAATTGAGGCCAATGAAGCAGTTTGAGGCAGAGAGTTAACCAGAATTCAAAATTGAGCTGAATTATAGCATGAACGACTTTAGATTAAAACGTTACGTTCCAGTCCTTCCGTAGTTTTACCCGTGTCGATGTGTCTGCTATCATTTGGACAGGTTGGGAAAGATTTGTGAGCCCGCAGAATATGCCTTTTTGGCAACAGTGTTCTAGCGTCAGATATTCGAACTAAAGGAATACTCCAATAGATTATACGTGAGGTGGCGTATACAAATATTCCGTCTCTTGTGTGGAAGTTTCTGGAGATTATTTGCGGGTTAGGTTGAAGGGAGTAAGCTAACATGAAGCTCCCAGGAGGTAGAGTTAGTAAACCTAGACCGCACGCTGCGCAATCGTTAAAGACTGGTAACTGTGTAGCTCCAAAACTGTACGAGCTACTAAGACTGGGTGTTAAACGACGACAATCGTCACAATGAAGATCAGCCGTCACCGAGGTCGAGTTCCATGGTTGGAGATGGGCAAGTAATCCGAGCTATAAGCCGAGATAATCAAGGAAGTGACGGCAATGGATTCAAATTTTCCGGACAGTACGTCAGACGAATTAATGCGGGAGCACGCGCGAACCGCTCTGCAGAGCAGTGGACAAGGAGCACGAAGTAGCTTGGAGGATGATTAGGAATCGAGAATTAGAAGCCAGTTCCAAGAAGCCGCCGTTACACCGATGTAAGTGATGTCGACTATGCCAAAGTAGTCAGATGCTTGTATAGAAGAAGCGAGACTGGCGGAAAGCTTTGGAGGTGTAGGTCTATGGCATAGTATGGAATTGCGGTTAGGTAGGCTAGTGCCGTTAAGCACGGGTCAATCCAAGGACTGAGTATGAGACCACTGGGGGTCGGGGCGACGTGTTGAGATCCGAAGCGACGAACTCGAAGGCGCACAACCGAAGGCCAGAGTTGAAGAGCGCAACGAAGCGGATTAACAAGCTACGGAGAGCTGACGATGGCCGCCGGGTGTAAGCGACGGAATGAAATGCACGGTCGCAGTGCGAGTTCAAACCAACGTGCTCAGGGAGGCGTCAACGAGTCAAGTCGCATAGATATAGAGGAGTTCGAACTCAGTAGCCCGGAGAGAGGGGCGGGGGGCCGGATGGTGTGACTGCGCTAGATCGGGGGTTCCAGGAGGCAGCAGCCGAGCGAACCGCAGTGAATCGGGGGCGCGGGCCCGCGGAGCGGTGGCGATGAGGCAGATGGATCAGTTTGGATCGCCAGTAACTCAGCTGTTCCTTCCGATTAGCAGACTCCAGTAGGAATCAAGGTGCACAAATAGAGTTTCTCAGCCGCAGGCTTCAACCGCATAGACGTATCGCTCGGACGAAGCGGAGGAGTAGAAGACGAGAACAAGCGAATGAGGCGATGCACAGCGGAGGTGCAGCGGCGAAGAGGGCGCGGCGGTGGCTCGGCACCTGGCCACTCTCAGGTGGCTCGGCTGAGCCGACGCCACCCTGAGGTGTCGCGCCAGACTTGTGCCAAAGCACAGATCTGTTGTTGCCTTATTAATATATGGCGCGGTCAGTTCGGAGTCATTTTGGAGTTTGAAAGAACTGTGGAGAGCCGAACTCGCGGATTGAGACCTCATCTTGGAGTTGTTGAAGGCTTGAAGACTTGGACGTTCGGATCTGACTCTCGACGAGCACCCGCATCACAAAAAGGCAGGAGTTCGGGGGATCAAGATCTCAGATCTACGTTGCTACACTCCAGATCAAAGCTTGGTCTTTGATCCCGAGATTCGAGCGATTGTTTCCTTGGTGAAATAATCCCTCCGGCTATTATTTCCTTGGTGAAATAATACCCGTTATACTGCGTAGATCTGCCCGGATCTAGATTGCGCGGTGGTCTACGGCAAATAACCCCGGCGCAGGCAAACAACCCACCAAAGCGAGTGACCGAATAACAGGAGCTCGCGATTCGTTCAACAAGGAGAAAAAGTTGTAATTTTTTAAATTTTCTTTATTTTTTGATTTTTATTGTAACCGGATCAAAAAAAGACCGGATCTTTTGTAACGCATAAAGTTGTTATCTAAGAGTGCAATGGAATCAATGAAGAAAGCAACCGTTTTTCCCGCGAACAGATTATAGTCCAACACGTGGACTGTGTAACTGTGAAAAGTATATGCGGACAGATATACATATTCTAAACTCGCACGCGTCTTGGTGTACATGTCTAAACTTGTGTCAAAAGTCAACTCACATGTACAGATAAATCACTAACATTGTAAACTAGTGTTAGATCATCGAGGCGACCTCGAAAAGCAACTCAAACAGATCAAGAATCTGTAAATCACCTCATCAGTCGACTTATGTGTCGACTGATGCCATCAGTCGACTCATATGTCGACCTATAAGCTCATGCGGCACAGCCTCAGCTCACCAGTCGACTGATCGGTCGACTGAGGAACTGAGAAAATAAAATCAGCCCGTCAGTCGACTGATCAGTCGATTGATAACTAAAAATTTCAGCCCGTCGGTCGACTGATCAGTTGACCGATTGGCTACAGAAACTCTGTGCAGGTTGATTATTACCATTAAATTGATCTAAAACCATTCCCATAAATCCCAAGCATATAGATATTGATATTAACATGTATGAACTAAACTGAAACGAAAATTTCATGTGTAAATACATAAACAAAACCCAAATCATGTGCATTCTTGTTTTTAAAACATTTTGAAAACAAAACTCGTGTTTAATCTCTCATTAAAACATTTCAGATCTAGATCTTTGATTCACAAAACTTTGATGAGTTTTTAACATTTTGAAATAACATATCTTCACATTATATGCTATAAAAATCATACCTTTGTATAAAAATTACGTTTTTGGCTCATAAAACTCATAGAAATCATTTGAAAATGTTTAGAAATCTAGGACAAGGTTGGGCGAGATGTTACTCGCCTCTGGGGTGCTGAAAAACTCCTGGATCTGAGAGAGAGTGGTTCCCCTTTGCTGCAATGTGAAGATCTTGACGAAAATCCTCCGAGTTCTCCCCCAAATCACCAAGAACAAAACCTAGGGTTTGAGAGAGGAGAGAGTGGGCTAGGGTTTCTCAGATCTGAGGATGAGAGGGGATGTTTTCGGGTGGAGGAGATCATATATGAATAGCTAAACCCGACCCAAAACCCGAACCAATCAAAACAGACCTGAAACCTGGAAAAACTGAAAATTAGCGTATTAGTCGACTGATCGGTCGACTGAGCTCGTCAGTCGACTGATCGGTCGACTGATCTGGCAAATTCTAGTTTTGTGTATGTTTTGTTTATTTGCAAAACCAACGCACAAAACTCTACACCCATACCCTCATATCATCTCAAATAACTTGTTATCATGTACATCAATGACCTCAAGCTATTTATCATAAAAAAGGGGAAGTGGGGATTGACATGCCCCCCATAGTTGAGGGGGGTTTTCTAAAATTAAAGCTTAAACAAAAGCACAACTTAAAGTACATGTGAGATCAATTTTATAAGAGTGGATTTTATAGCAAGTTTATCACTCAATGAATTGGTTTAGATTATTTGTCCTTAAATTTATCCTACACATCAACTCTAAAAATCTTTTGTTATAAGAATCTCTAAGAGAAATTTAATATTTATTTAGGATGGGTATATGATCCTTTTGATTCCCCTTGTCTTTCATGGTTTGTAATAAATTATTTGACAAAATAAATTAAGTTATCATTTTATAATGCTCACCTTCTTATAAGTTATGAAACTCATAGCTTGGATATGAGTATTATTGCAGATATTGTATTCTTCTAACTCCTTAAGAAAAATTTTTTGGATGTTGTTTGACATTGGATAGATATGAATTATTTTGTTAAAATACAATCAATATAGGTGCATAATATGTATAAATCATTCCTAGATATATTTTATAATTTTATGAAACTATAAAGTAATTGTTTTGACAAATCAATTAGTAGTAATAAAGATGTAAGAAGAGTACAACATCAGATTTTGGAATTG
The DNA here is from genome assembly GCF_001876935.1 of Asparagus officinalis. Classification (NCBI taxonomy): domain Eukaryota; kingdom Viridiplantae; phylum Streptophyta; class Magnoliopsida; order Asparagales; family Asparagaceae; genus Asparagus; species Asparagus officinalis. Next base: position 12,161,094 of record NC_033798.1, read on the forward strand.
ATCACATAATTTATATTTTCTTTCTTGATTGAATTTGCACATTCTAACTTAGAGAACTCTAGAAAATAGTTTTTGAATATCTATAATACTCGGTCACCGGATAAACAACAGGTGGAAGTAAACAACAGGTGGAAGTAAAATTTTTTATAACTGATCAAAATCCTTAATGACTAGATAAAACCTACAATTTTCCTTATTTTTCTTTGACGAATTCAAGAATTTATTTTTTCATTAATAATAATAGGTTTTTTTCGTATTGGTCCTTTACATCATAAATATTTTGAAATTATACATTCAAATTACTAATTAATCTTAAATTATTAATATTTTAAAGCTTTAAACATCACTATTTCTCAGGAAGATAAAATGTTAAAGCCAAACATGGAAATATCTAAAAAAAATTAATATATTATGATAATTCTAAAGTTTTTTTACAATTATATTATAGTAAATATAAAAACTTAAATTAAATAATCATAATATTTGACTACATGCAGTGCACGTGCATTCCATCTAGTGCTATATATATATATATATATAATATTATTATATATATATAATATATATAATATTATAATATATATATAATATATATATATATATATATATATATATATATATATATATATATTATATATAAGATTAATGGGTATCCTTGTCATAGGGGGATTCCCTTCGACGCTATGTGGCACAATTCCCACCATCTCATAAAGTAGGAGAGAGAGTGTGAGTTGGTGGAGATTTGAGATTAATGGGTATCCTTGTCATAGGAGGGGATTTCCTCCTTGACGCCTATGTGCACAATTCCACATCCTCATAAAGTAGGAGAGAGAGTGTGAGTTGGTGGAGATTTGTGCCTACTTTATGAGGATGGTGATGATTGTGCACATGCGACAAGGAGGGAAATCCCCTCTATGAGAAGGATACTCATTAATCTCTCTCTCTCTCTCTCTCTCTCTCTTATATAATATATATATATATATATATTAATATATATATATATATATTTATATATATATATATTATATATATAATATATATATAATATATATATATATATAATATATATATATATATGAAATATGAGTATGCTTGTAGTGATGCTGTCAAATCCCCATCCACTCACTACCCATTGTGAATGTGATCCCGTATTTGAATGAGTGGAGGAGGATGTGACATCTCACTACCAAGCATAACTTTTGTATTTGGTACGCAAAACATATCTATTTCTCTCTCTATATATATATTACACACTTGACCTATCAAAGTTTATTAGGATTTGTTTCAGCCAAGAGAGCTGATCAAGCTTAGATTCATGCCTGGTTTCCCTCAACATGAGAGATCCGGTTGTCTCATTATGTAATTTGATTATCTTAATAGAAAATAGGATTGAGTCCTATTCTCGAGGAGAAAATTTGTGGTGTAGGTGTTAGAGCATCTCCAACCATACCCTCCAAATTTGGCCCTCCAAATTGGAATATTCTAGGAAATCCAATTTGGAGGGTGAAATTTGGAGGTTGCTCCAACCCACACCCTTAAATGTTTTTCTTTTTATTTATTTTTGTCAAAGAAGCCATATATAATTAAAGAATGTTGGATATAGTTTAACGTTATAATTTCATTGTTAATAATTTATTTGGGAAAACAATTTATAACATTATAAAGGTGTCGATGAGAGCTTTAATGAACCCAATATTAATACTGGCAATACAACATATCATAAAAGAAGAAATTCTGAATAACAGTGAAAGCATACATCGATAGAACAAGAAAGCAAATATTAACCTCTAATATAACATACCATAAGTCGCCAAACATAACTCAAACATAAAATATGATAAGAGACAATTAAATTCTGGCAGGCCATTATCGTTATAACTATCGTTCCATTTTATGCACTAATTGAACATTTATGGCAGAACAGCGGCAACGAGGAATGTAATTTAAATATTGTAATTTATGCTTGTATTTTTTATGGAGCGAGTTAAATAGATCCCGTATTTTAAATTTCATGTCTGATACTTATTTATTTAATTTAAAATTAATAATTTTATAACTAATACTAAAATAAATTAATCTTAGTTTCATTTTAAAGATCTCAACGAGCCCTTTCCAAATATTAATGATTCAAAATATTAGATTAATAATTTTTTAACTATATTTACTTTGAAAGTAAACATCTAATTTAAATTACTAAGAAGGATGGCAAAGTGGTAAATTTTAAGAAATCAAATAGTTAAAATGCAAAATTGGTAAATAAAAAATCATGAATCAGGTGTATGGGAGAGACCCTCCAAATTTCTCGCCCCACCCTCTAAATTTTGGCAGGGTCAAATTTGGAGATCTCCAAATTTGTGAGAAGTGTTTGGAGAAGGTTCACTCTCCAAATTTTGGAGATTTTGGAAGTTTTTGGAGGAGTGGTTGGAGAGGTCTTATGCAGTTGGGAGAGAAAGTACGTCCAGAAAAAAAGACCTTTTCTTTTTTCGTTTTGGCTTATTTTCTTTTTGGCATCCCAAAGTTTATTTCGTTTTTTATAACCCTAAATTATATTTTTAACACTTTGATACATCAAAGTTTCGATCATTTTTTAGTTTGATACCTCCAAAAATTTTTCTTAACACTTTGATACCCCAGTTTCAATCACATTTTGCTTTGATATCCTATTTAGATCATGTAAGATTTTTTGTTAAAATTATATAATTAATGTGTGATATATTTGAATCCATTTTACGTAGTTGCTAAGTATGTGATATAAGTGTAACAGAACATCTAAGCACACCTAGATTGGATTATCAAAGTGAAATGAGGTTGAAATTTTAGAATTTCAAACTGTTAAAGAAATCTTTAGGTATGAAAATGTGGGTAAACTTTAGGGTGCAAAAGCGATAATAAGCCTCATATTTATTTTCTTTTTCTTTTATTTGTCTTATTAGAGTTGAGACATGGAGACAAAGATTGTTATTTCATGGTTTAAAAATTACTTATATATAAGATCAATCTGTGTGTTTCGTCCTATTAGGTATGGTCAATGTACTCTTTTTTTCATATGTTTAAAATTAGAATTTATCCTTCAAACCGCTCGTATATGGTAAATTCTGATTGGACTGCTAGTCACTTTTGACCCTGGGTTTAGTATTGCTTGAGTTACAATTAACTTTTGATTTTTTTTATACTTTTATATCTACTAAAGATTTGTTGGGGACTAGGGGATTCGAACCGGGGTGCGGCGGACTCCAAAGGGAGTTTAAGTGGAGGTGCTGACCAGGGTTCCCTTGTCAACAAAAAAAAAAGATTTTAGAAAATATGTAGTCAGAATGGGCTGCTCAGGTGTGGTAAGTTCTGATAGGATTGATAGTCTGTTTTGAATTTGGATACCATAGTGTTTTTCTTATTTCTATGGTGTTTTTGTCAAAAATAAAACACCATGCATTTAAAAACCATGGTGTTTTTAAGCTAAATCATTCTCAAACTAAAAGCACAACACTTATTTTAAAACACTTTTTAGATGTTTTTAAGTTTGGTGTTTTAGTTTTGTGTTCGAGGAGGTGTTAATATAATATCTAACATAACATATTATATATAATTAATATATAGTCATTATCGACATGCTCATTATATATTATATTATACTATATTATAGTTCATCTAATATATTAGTAATATTTATTAAATAATATAAAATATATTAATAACTAAAATATCTTATATAATAATATAATACCATATTAAATATTAATATTTAATATCCTGTAAATCTATTATATATTAATATAGTTTAATTAATATAATAATAAACAATAATAAAACATAAATAAATTAATAAAGAATAATAAAAAGGTTATTGATAACAAATAGTAATGTAATAGTTATATAATAATATACTATACAATATTATAATCACCATAGTACTATTAATTTTTTAATAAATAATAGGTAATAAATTAATAACTATAAAATGTTATATAATGGTAACATATTTAATAATAAATAGAATAATAATATTATAATAATATATTATATAGCATATATTATATAGTACATGTAATATAATATAAAATATAATATATTACATAATAAATAATATTATATATTATATAATAATAATATAATATTATAATGTAAAATAATTTATTGCTAACAAATGTTAATGTAATAATAATAATATAAGTAATTTATTAATACTAAAATAATTTATTGCTAACATATGTTAGTGTAATAATAATAATATTAATAATATAATAATATTTATTTATTAATAATTTATTAATATACTATTAAAGTAATTATTAATAAACTCTAACATACTAGAAACTATAATATATTATATAATGTTGAAATATTTAAAAAATATTAATATTAATAATATACTAGTAACAACATAATAACAATGTTGTTATTATTATCATTATTATTATTATTAGTATATTTTATTAATAATAGTATACTATTATATTAATATTAAAATAATATTATTTTATAATATATTATATAATGTTGAAATATTTAAAAAATATTAATATTAATAATATACTAGTAACAACATAATAACAATGTTGTTATTATTATCATTATTATTATTATTAGTATATTTTATTATAATAGTATACTATTATATTAATATTAAAATAATATTATTTTAAAATATTATATAATATATTCCAATAAAAATTAGTATACCAAAATAACTAGATATATTTTTAGTTTAAAATAGTATGTAATAATTATTACGTTATATAATACATTAAAGTATAATATAATATTATAATACATTATTCAATATTATATTGTATTATATTTGCTACTATCATATATTTAATTCTAATATTATAATAGGTCAAACAAGTGTTGACCAAAAAACACTCAGTATTGTGTTTTGAAAACACTTTAAAGGAAAATAGAACACTATTGTGTTTTTTTACAAAAACACAACATGGAAAATAATATGGTCTTCAAACGGAGCCTTAGTTGTCAAACAAAAGGATGAGGTGTCAATATAAATAGAAAAGAGAGCGTTTTAGGTAGAAAGCTACAATATGTCAAAGTATTGATAAAATAATTGATTTTCTCACATTCAAATTCCCCTTCTACTCTTTTTCCTTCTTAATTGCAGATCCAAAAAAATACAGCAGCTCTAAAGTTAAAACAACTACCGTCCGTCTTTTCTTCTTTTCAAATGAAAATTGATGATGTGGATAACCACTTTTCATTTGGTGTTATAAATAGCCAAGTTTCCTCTACACATTCATGCATCCCCTTAGCGTATTTAAATGCAAATAACCCCAAAAATCTTGATAACTTTATGCAAAGAGTTATTTAGTATTAGTCCCTTTAAATCTTTTATAATTCCATATTTGTCCCTCAATTCTCAACAATTGCTCATTAGTCCCTCAAATCTTAAGTGGTCTTGCAATTTGGTCTCTCAATGACCAAAATACCCCTTTGTTATTATTTTTCACTTAAAACACATCTTGTTTAAAGAAGGGTTATTTTCACTTTGATACTCTAAAATTTACACTATTATAACTTTAATACCCGAAAGTTTTTGACATTTTGATACCTTAAAGTTTAGAACTTTTTTATCAAAACTTAAAAAGGTGTAAACTTTAAAGTAAATTGCAAATAACCCTTAAACAAAGCCGATTAAATTTTGGTCAACGAGGGACCAAATTGTGATAACCCCAATGTTTAAGGGGACTGTGAGTAACTTCATAGATACGAGGAGCTAATATGGGATTATGGAATATATTATCTAAATATTCCTCGTGCAAAATGCTAGCAGTTGGCATTTCTTTTTAATATTCACACCATACAATACGTTACTCCAAAAGACGCGGGGGCTCAAACAACCCGTCATCCATTAAAACATCAGTTCCAATTTTCTTTCCCTCGTAGTTTCAAGAAATGCGGATCTCTCTCCTTCTCGCTTCTCTCTTTACATCTTTGATCCTCTCGCGATCTGCCGCCGATGAGAAATTCGACGTCCGCCAACATCTCGCCACCGTCACCAGGTTCTCTCTCTCTCTCTCTCTCTCTCTTTCGGTTGGTTTTCGTTAGGGTTTCAATTTTTTCAGACGCGATGACCAATTGTATGCATTTTTACCGATTTGAGACGAATTATATAACGAGCTGATCTTTTCTCGTGCCCTAATTGGGTATTTCGAGGTTGTTTTGATGGTTAGTGAGCGACAATTGCCTGCTTGAAACCGAGCTTTTGATCTTCTGGAGGAGCAAATATACATAGAATTTAAGTGCATTGTAGATTGGCGTCATTAAATTTTTTTTGTCAGAATAAGGATGATTTTGGTGTCACGAGATAATTCTACCCTAAATTCAGAAGCATGTGTAATTTGTTCGGAAATGGCAGTTCAACCATTGGAGCTGAAATGTAGTGTTATCAAGTTATTGACACAGAATAAGGAGGGCTTGGGCTTTGTTGGAATATTAAGTTGTAACCCTCAACTTTTCACCACAACTTCAGATATATATTTATGGAAAAGAAAAGGTACCACGATGCAAAATATGCCAGGTTTTGGCCCGAAAAGGGCGATCAACTTGTGGGTACAAATTAGAATGTTCCCTCAACCCTTGCTACAATTATGGAGGTTTTAATTGTTGTGGTAGGGTCCTTTAGATAACTCCACTCTGCCTAAGCTATCCAAAAATGAGTGATTGAAACTTATCTTTTATTCACCAAGCATCCAAATTGACTTTGGGTAAGATGTGGGTTTTCTCTAATGAAACTATTTAACGCTGATTCATACTTGGAGCTGAGGAGTATAGAACTCTTGGAGTATCAAATTCTTTTTCTCCTTGCATTGACTGGTAAACTCAATAGTCGAGTAGCAACTTCCATGGCCTTCTGAGGAGACCATGGCATTGCTCACAACTAGCTTCTCCCTGCGTCACCAATTTTTGCAATTTAACATCATAAATGAAGTAGTTATCATGTCTTAGTAGAACCCAAAAGCTCTTTCTTAATATATTTTTCCTTTTGTGTTTTCTTTTCGTCGGATGGATGGTATGCTGTGAGATGAATGGTGCAATAGTCAGTAGTTAAAGGATTTTTTTTAAGGCAATGGGCAAAGGTCCTCTGAGCAGGCAGAAATTTCTCCTACTGTATGAACTATTTATTTATTTTTTATTAAGTTACCTTATTAAAGGAGGAAAGGTTATACTTTCTTGTTCATGGGTATCTACTCCATAAATAAAAATTTGAACAACTTATGCATTTGTGTAGTGTGAAGTGCACTTAGCTGCTTGTCCTTCCAGTGAGTTACACTCCTACAAATAGAATCAGATCACTCTTCTCTCCTTTTTTTTTCTTCCCCTCCTAATGGTGTGTTATACATTCAACTCCACTGCAGATATGGTGTAGCAAAGGATTCTAATACTGATTCTTTTGTGCCTTCTGTTATTCCTGATGGATGCAGCGCAATCCACCTAAATCTTCTGGTAGTTTCTTATTAATATTTCATCTTACGATTTTGTTTGCGCATACTTGTTTTTATCCTAAATCTTCTGGTAGTTTCTTATTAATATTTCATCTTACGATTTTGTTTGCGCATACTTGTTTTTATTGTCGGTGAGATGTTGCTTCCCTTATGCGAATACAATGAACCATTACACACCTGCACACGTCTACACCCATTTCGCTTTGCTACATATACTTTATGCATACACAAGTCCACTAGCACTAGTAAATATATCTTTTAATTTCCCACAATTTTTTTCATGCAGGTTTGGTTTGCTTTAACAGTTGTCAAAGCATGAAAAAGATTGGCCAAACATGATTTATTAGGCTGAGTCAATGAGGCGTTGTGTGTATAGTTATAGAGCGTGGTTATATGATTCTCATTTATTGATGTAAGATTTTTTAGGACAGGAAATGCTTCACCCTTATTTACTTGTTCTTGTAGATTTACCTGTGGATCTTTATTTCTGCTTATGCTTATATATGCAGAAATATGTATAAACATACTCATGTGTCTATATAGTGCACACTCACACACATCCTTGGAGTGACTAAAATTCTTTTGCACTCTCTCTTGCAGTAAATATATTAGAGATCACATACACCTCAGGAAGTTGTATCATGTTAACGGAACAACTAAGGTAATGCACCCAGTGTATGCTTCTAATTACTAAATAAAAAAAGACGTTAGCATTGAGATGGAATAAGAAAGTTCTTATGAAGGATCATGAGAATGAACCCATGTCTAATTGATGAGATGTTGACCATTGTTTTAAGTCGAAGTTTTTTAGTTTCAGGCAAACACAGTAAAGTCTTCCTTCGACTAATCTCATCCTAGAAGTGTCGGAAAGTGAAGAGCTCCCTTGTTAGTGTTTATTCATGGTGAGGAATTTCAGAAGTATTTCCACTACTAAACCTGTTACCAGGACCTTTATTTTAATACCTTTTACTTATAAGCATCTCCAGGCACTACTCGTAATCAAGTGATATACATGGTTACATGAGTTATTCAATGATCATTACTCACATTACTTTCCTTGAGCTATTTTTGTACCCTGTATGTTATTTTTCCCTCTTTCTTTTACAAAATCTATTGCTGATAAAATAGATTATCAAGTTTGGCTTCATTTTATTCTCATATCTATCTAGTTATAACTGAAGAACTTACCGCCATTTCATATAATAATTCTGTTATATGCGTGCTAAAATAACATGAACATGATAATGCTGATTTTGAATGCCATCAGACTTAACCAACCTGTCAAGGTTCTGATTGTTCTGTGTTTTCATAGGCGAGACATGGGACCCGTTCGCCTACAACAAAACGTATTAAAGAGTTGGATAGGTTGGCAGCTCGTTTGGATGTTCTTTTGAATGATGCAAAAGATGAGGCAGGCCAGAACAGCTCCTCTTTGAATACACCAGCATGGTTATGGGGATGGAGATCCCCTTGGGAAGGAAAACAGAAAGGGGGAGAGCTAATTAACAAAGGGGAAGAGGAGCTGTATCTTCTAGGAAAAAGAATAAAGGAAAAGTTTGCAGAATTGTTTGATGAGGAGTATCACCCAGATGTCTTCTCAATTAGGGCAACACAGGTTGGTTATCTTACTCATCAAATTCTTCTAGTAATATTTTGGCAAGTCCTAGATCAGAAAATTTCAGTCGTCAATCTGTAATTTCAATTAGTTATCTCATACATCTGTTTGGCTTGGAATCTGGAAGTGTTACTGCATAGTTGCTGGTTTAAAGGTTGGCATCTATGTTACCCGGGTACTTCATTATTGAAGCCGTATCCGTACCGGACACGTACCCGACACTTTCCCGTACCCAAACTTCATGGACACTTCTTGATATTTGCATGCATTTATTACAACATGTACTCAATTATACGATATATGTGTTAATTTAAAACACTTGTCAAAGACTTCCTGGACGTAGTGCTTACACTTCACATCCGTCTTTTGAAACTAATGGGATACGGGTCGGGATCGTTTCAGTCCATACCCAAGTTCAAAACTATATAGTTAATGGGCCGTTTAGATGTCTAGTAAAAAAATAAGTAGTTTACAATTCACGATAATCAATATGATAAAATAAATTCAAAAATGTGATCGAAATTTTAATTCTAATGACACATGAAGCGGAAAAAAATTATCTCATGTACATTATTAATTCAATATATATATATATATATGTAGTCGTGTCCCCGTACCCAACATTTTGCAATTTTGCCGTGTCCCCTACCCGTACCCGCACCCGTACCAGTACCCGTGCCCGTTTCCATGCAACTTAGGTTGGCATATATGGTTTCATTTTCATTCAAAGTTCAAATATACAGAACCTCTCTTGCCAGTAGATTTTCAGACACAAAATTGCATTTAGGATATAGATGTCTGAGTCACAACCATCATACAACTTGTCTGTCTTCTTCATGTTACTTTGTTAACATATTTGTTCTCATCTAACCTTGGGTAGAGGAGAGGGAGGCATAGTGTCAAAAAATAACTATCAGGGGAGAATATATGTTATCAAGATAAACCTAGGGCGGGATAAATACAATTACACCAAATATTAAGAGCACACCAAAGTATCTCAGTTTTTAGGAGTATTAGCGGAGATCTCAGGCAGGATAAATACAATTTACGCCAAATATTAAGAGTTTACCAAAGCATCTTATTTTTTTAGGAGTATCAGAGAATCACATAGCATTCTACTTTTCCCATGGTACATTGTTGGTGGTGGTTATAACATCCAAATGTTCTTTTTTTTTTGTGCTGTGTGATGCAGGTTCCTCGAGCATCAGCTAGTGCTGTTGCATTTGGCATTGGACTATTTGCTGGGAAAGGAAACCTTGGACCAGGCGGGCATCGTGCCTTCTCTGTGATAAGTGAGAGTCGTGCAAGTGATATGTGCTTACGGTTCTATGATTCTTGTCAGACTTATAGAGTAAGGAATTTTTTTTATCTAATGATTAATTTATTCCAAACGCTATCATTATTTGGTTAATAATGCTTTACATACATGTGCTTTTGTTTTTGCAGTAATATCTTACATTATTTACTCAACTGGAGAGTTATTTTTTTTCAGTAAAGTTGTCTTATCACTTTGAGTTGGAGGGTCTAGATGTTCTAATTACACATGAATCAAATGACAAAATAATTGGAAGGATATTACTTTATGTGATTATTGATGCCTCTCTGTCTACATCAGTTGAATAGATTCACAGGAATACAGGAAGATCTTGAAGCTAACGTGAAGCTTACTGGGCATATGACAACTTGTGCTTTCAATTATTACAATACATGAAGTGGATGCTAACACAATTTCTTAGTGGGACAATTGGGAAGAGTAATGGTCAGAACCAACTACTAAAACTTGATTATCTGTCTTCTAGATCACTAATGTCTCTCAATAAAAAGTGCTAGAAATGCTGTAATTCTGACATAGTTTGTACATATGTGTAGATTCAATGTAATAAAGGCATGGTGTTTATGTTAAATGATAACCTACATTATTTTTATAGTGATGAAAATATGCTGTTTATATATATTATTCTTGTTCGTTCACTTTTAAAAAGAATTGTTGGGCTTTTTCATGTATGTGCAGATAAAAATCAAATAAGTGGGTCAACACTTGCTGTTTATGTTTACGAAGAGGCTGCTTTACATGAAAAGTAAACGAGTCCTTGAATAACATGCCATAGACATGCAGAATGTGCCAGTCAATTTTCAACTTTAGTTCTATTAATTGAATTGCCACTTATGGTTGTGACACAAAACGTTTCCAAGCCTTTGACCATATATTTATAGGTTGTGTGCAGTTAGGAACTAAGATGATCTATTTCATGCCACAGAGATATAAAGAAAACCAGGAGCCAGCTGTTGATAAGATTAAGGAACCCATTCTGCGTATCATTGCTGCTGAGGTCGGTAGACGCTACCAGCTAGGTTTCACTAAGCAGGATGTTGCTTCTTTATGGTTTCTCTGCAAACAGGTATAAGAAATCGTTCAGCTAGGTTTCACTAAGCAGGATGTTGCTTCTTTATGGTTTCTCTGCAAACAGGTATAAGAAATCGTTTAACTATAGGAGTTCTGCTATCTCCAGCTTTATGATAAACATAATCTTCTTTGTTTCACCTGATTGATTGATTGATTGATCTTTTCATATTTTAGGAAGCATCTTTGTTGGATATCACCAATCAAGCTTGTGGCCTTTTCAATGCTACGGAGGTATACAAATTTTTATGTTATGCAACTGGAGTAGTTCGTCTCTTTGGCCATTTATATTACACTGTGACTTACTCCCATTAGGATTTTTTTTATAAATTTATTATTTCCTTAAGTTTCTTTACCTTGGCTAGGTTTCTTTACTTGAATGGACAGATGATTTGGAGGGTTTTCTGTTAAATGGTTATGGTAACTCGGTTAATCTTATCTTGATATGGTAGGTGGTCACATAGCATATAGTTACTTCAGGTTTTTGTAATGCATACCTTTATTAGGAAGTTAGCAGTGGAAGGCTGATACTGCCATACTGGTAGTAGATGCATGATTTATAAAATCTAAGATCCTCTTTGATGTTAAACAAACTTGAATCTATCGTTAGGTCTGGAGCAGACTGCATATTTTGTCAATTACAATTTATGATCACAACCTTGTCTAAATCTGCCATGAAAAGTTCCTACTTTACAATAAACTGTCGTGCACTCGTGCGCCCGTGCACACAATGTGTCTGTGTGTTTTTGTTTTGTTTTGTTTGCTTTCTTTTTCTGGATAGCACTTAGTTGTCTCATGTTTGGAATCTTATGTGCTTATTAGAAAATAAAATTGAAAGGTCGTCCTATCTTTCTTTCTCGTCTCATGTTTGGAATCTTATGTGCTTATTAGAAAATAAAATTGAAAGGTCGTCCTATCTTTCTTTCTCCTATACCTTCAGAAAAAAGCTTTCTGTTTGAAAGCTTGGCGCATAAGTTACTAATTTTCTCATCATAGGTCTAGATCTCCAGAAACTTTACATGAAAATTTCACCTACCTAATGAACAAGCTCTTTGTTCACATTGAAAGATCTGTCTTGGTTGTATCATCATTTTGGTTTAAAGCATTCATTTAGTGATTCATGATTGAGACCAGCGAATATCCGAATCTAGTTACAATAAATGGTTTACACTTTTACTGAAAAGAGATTTTATTGCACTTTCAGGAAACCATACTCCAGGAACATTTGAGAAGGCAAGACTCCGTTTTGCTCATGCTGAGACTGTTGCACCATTTGCCTGTCTTCTTGGCCTTTTTCTTGAAGGATCTGGTAAATCTAGCATACCCTTTTTAAACCTTATTTTATTGTACAATCAGTTTTCATGGAACTTTCTCCTTTAGATGGTCTCTTAAAAATTTATAAATATATTTTTACATGGTTTAATTTTGTTTTAGAATTTGAGCAAATACAAAGAGAAGAACCACTGGATTTACCTTCTAAACCTCCCCAGAAAAGAAACTGGAAGGGCAGCGTTGTAGCACCTTTTGCTGGAAATACTATGTTGGTTTTGTATGCCTGTCATAGTGATGATTCTACTACGGTCATTTCATCTGAAGATCGGAGGAAAAAGTATTTTGTACAAGTTTTGCACAATGAAATTCCTGTTCGTTTACCGGTAAGGTCAATTTGTAAAAGCTTTTATTTTGTTCCTTTCCTTTTTAAACCGTGAAAATTCTTCCTTAAAATGTTATTAGTAGGTATCTACTTTTATTATATAGGATAAGGGGGGCATTTTATTGGAAAATGCTGGATAGATCTTCTTCTTTCAAGACTCAAATATTTCTGGGGTTTCTGAAAATGCATGATGCAGCCTGGTCTATATTGCTCTTGAATCCACTTTAAGTTTGTTGTTGACCCTGTGATTTCTTCTATCAGAGGATTTTTTTTATCTGTGTTAATTTCAGACAAAACAATGTTGGTTATTTTAGCTTTTTCTTTATGTTCGCTTGCATGTGTAAATGAATGCTTGTATGAGATTTATGATTTATTTTGGATTTTGTTCCAGCATTAAAGTACAAATTTCCTCTTTTGGTTTTGGTATCAGACATAAAACTTAAGTGCTTCAACATACAACTTTTTGTTGGTATAATCACATTTTTGTTTGGTATATCAACATTCAATATTACTTTGTTGGCAGGGTTGTGGTAATATTGATTTCTGCCCTTTAGAGGTCTTCAAGGTATGACTAAACCTACCAATTAAGCGTCCTGAAAAAGATAATCTTCCATTTTTCTGCATTGATGGACCTTTTTTTATGTTCACAGGAACAAATTGTCAATCCTCATTTAAAGCACGACTTTGATTCGGTCTGCAACTTTATGCCAGAGAACACCAAAGTCCATCTAGTATCAGATTCCTAAAACACTGATATGAGTCGTAAAAAGCTAGTAAGAAGCTTTTCTCATAGAAATACCACAATGGCGACAACAAATCAGGAAATGTTCTGTTACATCACATATTTCTTGGATGAGAAATGAGAATTAACAAATAGTGTTCTTCACAGATATTATTCAATTTATTTTTCCTGCCTATTCTTTGTTTCTTTTAGGAGTCCTTTTCGGGTGTTTGTCCACCCCCATTGTTTTGTATAAATTTAAGATTCATTGGTGTCATGCTCTTTATCACAAGCCATCCTTCGCATGTATATGTTCCTATATCACCTTTGTGTACAGGCAATTTGCACATCTTTTTGGTCACTTTTATCAGCTCATCTTTTGCGAGCATCGCATGTATAGTTGGTGTTTTCAGTAGCACTTGTTTCCTAATTTCTGGACTCTGTTTTAATTGGAGATGCGAGGCTAATGATTTTTGCTACAATGCGAGCAATTTACTTTTGTTTGTAAACTGGTCATGTATGAATGTATACGAATAGGAAAATACAGTCAGATACAAGCAAAAAAAGATCTTGAGCTTGATTTTCTCAGTTCATTGTAAGAATGCTCGATGAGAATGGTGTGTCCAAGATAATAAAGAATATCATTTGTGTTAAATTATTTGTTGAAAAGGACATTCTTTTTAAGAAAAGAAAATAACAATGTCATTGATAGCTTATTGATTGCACGTCTGCTTGTCTAGAGGTGGAGGTGAGAAAAGTTTTTAGAGATCAGGCTATAAGAACTTATCATTAGCAATTTTGGGTGGAAGATAGACCAAACGATCATCAAATATTTCGATCATTATTTATTCATCTAACTATTCATTGATGATGAATAATGATCGAAATATTTGAATTTTTAGCATTCAAACATTAAGCGAATCTCATATATATGAGCATTTACATATTATTATCCGATGTAAACTTAGTTCTTATTACAACACGATTTTTGATGCTTCTTAAATATCATTAGTTTAGGTTGTATACTAATTTTGAGATAGTTGAAATTTCTTAATTGACTTTTTACCCAAAATCTAAATTTCAGATTTTTATGATAAATACCAAGAAATAAATTTCAATTATGCTCAAATGATACTTCAAATTCTTAAAAAAAAAAAGAAAACCACATTAACCCAATAAAAAAATCATTTTAATTAAATATTGTAGATATATTAATTAATCAAATAAAAATGGAGACCAAATTTTTTTTTATAATAATTTATAAAATTAGCATCAATTATATATCCTCACTTATGTACCTGATCCTACTTTGCACTTATATATCCTCACTTGCTTTTGGCAACAGTTATATACCTTAAAATTTATAAAATGGCATTTTAGTACCATCTGATATGAAAGCTATGAAAAAAAATCCCAACTTTTCCCATGTGAGAAGACTGTCATAAGTTAATTTGAGAACTTTTGACTCTAAATTTTATTTGGGGGGTTGAATCTAATGTCAAAACCACCCTGGACTATATTTTAAACCTACCCAATGATTATCGTGGGTTTAACAATGAAGTAACAAAACATGAAGTCCCAAAAAGAGCCCTCAAATCAACTTGCGAGTGTCACATGAGAAAATTATAAGAAAAGAGTTATCTCATTTGCATAACAGAAAATATTAAAGAGCAGATTTCAGAGACTGTGGAGGTAGATAAGTGCAAGGTAGGGGAAACTATGAGGTATTTAAGTGCTAATTAGGCTCGAATCAAATACTAGTTTGTAAAATTGGGATCTAGACAAAAGCCGCACCCGCCCCATTTGCGAAACCTAAAGCCTCCACAAAACCCCCCTCTTTGCTTGAAGAAGGGGGGAAAAATTAATAAGTTATTGCAAATAAGTCCATCTATCAATCTCTCCTCTTCAATTTACACCTGTATCTTCATAATTCGGAGCTTAGTCATCAATGGCGGACTCAGATTCGGATCCCAAAGAGGCCCCAAATGAAGCGGAGAAGACGGCGGTGGAGCCCATAAGGATGCCGACGATGGAAGAGATCCGAGGCCAAGACATTTGGAACAATTGCGCTGTTAGAAGCGTCGTTAGTGGAGTCATGGGTATTTTTTATTTTCTCCAATTTTCAGACATTAGTTCAAAAAAAAAAAGATAAAGAAAAATACCTCTTATTTTAGAAGTTATTTATTGAGAAAAACATCTAAAATTTGTTGTTCAGTTGAGCCTTCATTTAAGAAGTATGCTATTTGAGTTTAGTGTTTGTTTAGAGAATAGTTTTTTATATAAAAAATAATAATAAGTAAAGGCTGCGTTTTGATTATTGGGCATTATCTGGGTTTAGTTTATTAGAAGATTTAGATTCAGATTACTTAGTGCTTTATGACCTTTGTTTCATGATATCTGGATATGTTTGAGATATTGACCACAAAAATACGAAATTGTGCTTGATTTGAGAAAGTGTGAGAATTTATGCAAAAAATTAGTTGAGGAACTTTGCTAGTATTTGAATGGTTATCCCGGGAAGTTTTGGATAAATGAAATGTTTGTTTGAGATGGAGTATGAGGGTGGACTTTACAATCTCATTCCTCATCAAATCTAGGATGTTTTAGTTCTGCAGGGAATTGGAACTTTATTGAGAGAATTGCTTAAGTTCCTTAGTATCCCATATTTATTTATTTATTTTGCTCGTTTCTGATCTCTCTTTATCCATTTCTATCACATTGTAGAAAATTTAGTTCTCTCTTGTGCAGGCTATCAACAGATGTTTTCTTTAGGTTTAGTTCTTTCTATGGTATTCTTATTGTTTTCTCCTTCGCTATGGGGAGTTTACCATCTTATTTCTAATCAAGCTGTTTCAAATGATTGTCTGAGTGATAGTCAACCAGTCAACTTTCAGTAATCTTTTCTATTTTGTGTAGTACATCCTGAAATATCAATAAACTAGTTTTTCGCTGCCAAGTTTATTTCACTCTTAGATATTTTAGTGTCTTGAGGAATTTTTTTTTTTACTGAAGAAGGTAGTTTCTCTTCGGATTTCTACCACAAAGTGTTCTTTGGCTTCCTGTACTAATAAATTACACGTTGTGTGGCTTTTCTAGGAGGTGGACTTGGTTTGTTTATGGGTCTATTTCTTGGGGCTCTGGATAATCCTTTGATGCAAGAGGAAATGAGTGCAAAGCAGCAATTTATATACACTGCAAAGCAGATGGGAAGAAGAAGCTGGGGTTCTGCCAAGGCTTTTGCAATTATGGGCCTCACATTCTCAGCTGCTGAATGCATTGTCGAGAAGGTAAGCAAGACTTTTAAGGGAAAAAAAAGAACTCTACTGAAGTGCTTTTCTGTCTAGATTCCGTCTTCATTTTTTATGGGTGTGTTTGCTTCAGGCACGTGCAAAACATGATATGACAAATACAGTTGTTGCCGGTTGTGTCACAGGAGGAGCTATGTCTGCTAGAGGTATCTGTCTTTATAAAAGAATTTATGATTGATTGGGTAACAAGAATATATAAGCAACTTTAAGGATATCATATTACATTATATGTATATGGAGTGTTGTAAAGTTGTGAATGAGTATTATCCACCTGCATCACATAACAATCAAGCCTTGTTTGATTTGCTCCCAATGCATAGGAAAACTTACTTATGTCCAAATATCGCAGTCCATGTTATGCAATGAAATTGAATGAGCCAACCTATGCTCTTTGATCTACATGTTTGGAAAGCTTTATGAGAAAAACGATGCATTATGAAGACCTTTTCTCCATCAACAAATAGTTAAAATATGAACAGTTTCTGATAATAGACCACAAAATTATCTGGATCCATGAGGTAGCAGTGCTAGTGTAGTATGGTATGCAGATCCAATAGAACTTACATAATATTTTTTTGAATGTTAATAAAGGTTTTATGGTTGCGCTTATTCTTTGGATATTATTTATATAATTATTATATTATCCTTGGAAATTGTATGGTTAGATCATGCACTGTGATGGTCACTGATTTAGAGATTTCTTAAACATGTGCTTAGCCTATAACTAGTAAATTATATCTATGTTATAACCTTGTTATTATGCATAACACCTATATGTGAGATGTGGTGAGACCCCAGACGTATGTCATAAGCTCACGTTGTGATGCGTGTAGCACTAGACTGCAATTGAATTCTCTAAGAATTGTCACCTAAGAGATGGAGAATACAAATTGTTACATGGTCCTTTAGACTTGATGATATAGTCATTTTCAATTTGTTTATTTAGCATGATTTGATCTGATGGTTAAACTTGTTTTACAAGTGCTACAAAATCTAAAATATTAGGTTACTAAATTTCATTTAGGAAAATGATGGATATTTATAGAGGATCCAATACAAAATCTAAAATATTAGGTTACTAAATTTCATTTAGGAAAATGATGGATATTTATAGAGGATCCAAAATAGTCATTATGATGAGTATAATTTATTATACATATCCCATAAAGCCGTGAATCCCCGTCGATAGGTGGTTTTGAAAATATTTTCAGAATCTATTTATTTATTATATATTGATAATTTTGAAATGATTTTTTCTTCACGGGAATTGTTATTTTAGATATGAGCAAATAGGTGAATTATCCTGCTCAATTACATTGTCTAAAAGAATAAATTGACACTAGAGGTGACTGAATGTAAGATAATATTTTTTTAAATATTTATTCTTATATTATGGAGTAACTTTTATAAACGGTTGGTTGGTAGGGACTTGACTGTTAAATTAAAATTGTTAGGAAATTAGATATGAAAAAGCAGAGCATTTATATCCTGATAACTAATCATATTAGATAAAGGAGAAGTTTATTAGTCGTTATTCCGAAATCTTCATTGAAATACCAAGATCTTTTCTTGAAAGCTTTCTCAAGAGAAAGAGTCTCCAATCGAATCCACCCGTCACCATGAGGATGCAAATACAAAAAAGATATGATTCTTTTATTTTTAAATTTTCTCAAACCAACATTTATGGGTTCAAGTACTGTTCAAAATTTTCTACTCATTTTCCCGTGTTTTGCTCTTTCCATTTGCCCTTCTATTATAGGCAAGGGCAATCCCTCGTGTTCTCATTCTTTTCTATGTGAGACTATTCCCAAATGAGAAAAAGTGTCAAGCTAAAAGACCATTGTCAAAACGAAGGACATTTGTCATGACAAATTTAAGGAATATTACATTAAAATCCTCTTGTTCTTATTTTTCATATTTCTACAAATGGAAATATTTGTATTGCATTTAATCCTCTCAAATGACATTTGTGAGACCGATTAGATTCTCGTATTGAAAGCCAATTATTTTTAATTAACAATTTTTATTTAATAGTCAAGTCACTATCCAACCAACTGTTCATAAAAGCTCTTCCATAATATTAGAATAAATATTTAAAGAATATTATCGTACATTCACTTCCCACGAGTATCAATTTATTTTCTTTTAGACAATTTAATTGAGAAGGAGAATTGACCTATTTACTCATGCCTAAAATAACAATTCTCATGAACAAAATTCATTTCAAAATTGTAAATATATAATAAATAAATAAAATCTGAAAATATCTTTAAAACCACCTGTCAATAGGGTTTTACAACTTCATGAGATATGCATGATAAATTATACTCATCATAATGAGTATACTGGATCCTCTATAGATATCCATTGTTTTCCTAAATGAAATTTAGCAATCCACTATTTCAGGTTTTATATAGCACTAGTAAAATAATTGGCTTTCAATATGAGAATTCAATCAGTTTCACCAATGTCATTAGAGAGGATTAATTGCCTTACAAATATTTCTATTTATAAAAAATATGAAAAATAAGAACTCAAGATGGTTTTAATGTAAAATTCGTCATGCTTGTTATGACAAATATTCTTTGTTTTGATACTTCTCTCTTAGCTTGACGCTTGTTCTCATTTGGGAATACTCCTACATAGAAAAGAATGAGAACTTAAGTGGTTGCCTTTGCCTATAAATAGAAGGGCAAATAGATAGAGCAAAACACAATAAAATAAGTAGAAAACTTTGAGTACTATTTGAACCCATAAACGTTCTTTCTAGGAAACTTTAAGTTTTAAAAAAATTAAAGGATCATCTCTCTTTTGTATTGCATCCTCGCCGTGACGGGTGGATCCGATTGAAGTCTTTTTCTTTTGAGGAAGCTTTCAAGACAAGATCTTGGGATTTTGATGGATATTTTGGAATATCGATTGAGGTAATTCTAAACTTTTCCTTTATCAAATTTGATTAGTTATCATGATATAAATGTTCCGCCTTTGTTATATCATGTTTTCCTAGCAAGAAGTTCTCAAAACACTTGATTTACATGTATAGCTGTTCTAAAGGCTTTTACCACAATCTAAATGATCCAGATAAGTACTTTTTTTTGGGACATGTTATATTTGTCAAAACCTCTTCTCATATCACCAAAGGCTTTAGATATTATCCCATATTAACTATAAGTATCATGTTTTTGTTCTGATACTAAGTGACGTTAGAGTTTCTTGAACATTGGAGTAAGCCTTACAATTCACAAACCATAAGATTACAAACATCAGGACTTCCAACCTCCTTAACTCTCTTTGAAACTTTGAAAATTCATGTGTTATAGAGACAAATTGGGGCAATCTACAATGTTGGTGACACCTTGTTTTTTAGGGTTAATTGCGGACATGGGCGAAGCTACTAAGGGGCCAAATCAGCAGTGGACCCCGCTTGACAAATGAAATATTGCATGAATAGGGGTGCTTGATAGTTAATAAAATTATAGAGAGTAAAATGTAATAATATCTATCTCTAAACTTTCTCATAGCTTTCGCTTTCTCGATCCTGAATATAGAACATGATCTTCTGGTCGGTGGACCAAAGCATGGGTTCAAATGTGTACAAATTTCCATCACTATAAAGTGAATTGATCAATATGTCTATTGATTTTTATCTCAAGAGTTGAGCAACCATTTTGATAATCGTAGTCTGGATTTTCTTTTTTCAGTGACATGTGTTGAACCACGTAAGTCGTTCTCTTTGTTTGATAAAGAAAAACTGATTTGATTGGTCAATTTTTATCCTATATTTTTTTTCTAGAAATAGATTAACTATATCTATCATGTCGCTACTCATCATGATTTTATAACCTTCACTGTTCAAGTTGAAGAAATTGGCAGTAATCTTGCTTGTTTCAACAACAATCGTTGAAAGAGCATTTTCAGCAATTGAAAATTGTTAAGAATGTCTTGGAAACCGAATGAGAGACATTTATATGAATGATTGTTGGCAACTTATATGAAATATTTTGTAGCATTGATGAACAAGATGTAATGAAATGGTTTGAAGAACTGAAAGCAAGAAGAATATTATTGTAATACTATATTTTAACTTGAATTTTGATTTTGACAGTCTTTTTATGTAATGATGTTTAAATACTAATCAAATGCGCAAAATATTTGTGTTATTGGGTTTGATTATTAAAATTTGGACCCGTCTTGGCGAAATTCCTGCCTCTATGACCGACTGAATGCAGATGGACCCCTTGTAGTTCTATTGTTGCAGATAGACTCCCTTAGTGATTTTTTTGACTCTTTAAACCTCAGGAGGTCGATTGTCAAAAAATAAAAGAGAAAAAAAAAATCTCTTTCTAAGGTAAAAGAGTAACAAATTTTTCACTCAAGGGGTCTAATCGGCATCAATAGAATTGCAGAGGTTCCATTCACAATTGGGTGATAGTGCAGTGGTCTATCCGCAATTAACACTATTTTTTATTTACAATTCAACACTGGATTTCGGAAAATGAACTGCATTTATTCTCAACTTCACGCCTTACCTATACTTGTAAACAGTGATGTCAGAAACTTGAATATAGAACTGCATTTATTCTCAACTTCACGCCTTACCTATACTTGTAAACAGTGATGTCAGAAACTTGAATATATCCTTGCATGCAGCACATCTTTTTCAGAAACTTGAATATATCCTTGCATGCAGCACATCTTTTTGCGTAATTATCTTAGATTTGTTCATTGTAGAATAAGGCGGGATAAGTTTACTTGACCATTTAATCCTTTGTTAGGAACTTCTGTTGGATGAAAACAAAATCATAATGTGAAGGTTAATCACAAATGCGCGATCACGTAGGCCTCATTTACTCGATATGGCATCATTTCCCAATTTAGTAGTTTTCATGTGGGAATACTATGATGAATTATCTCTTGCTTCAGTTTAACTGAAAAGATACTGAATTGCTCTATAAATTGAGGGCAAGAGAGCATATGTCTTCTGAGTTCGCGTGATGCAAGTGCTAATAAAAAGGATTAGAGGATATAAGCGGTTATACTGTCATAGTACGTAAAAGGGCTGTTTCTGCAGTTAACCTTAAACTTTTTTGCGCCAGGTCATCTAGGTCATAAGTGAACTTTGAATTTTCTTCATTGATGATGTTTAATTTGTATAAATACATTTACTGTTAAACACGGAAATATCTGATTTACGATAAATTGAAATGTACCCTTTTTCTGAATAAATTAGTGCATTTGTTATATGTGGATTTTACATGTCACCAATCCATTATATGGTTATTTCCTTTGTAGGTGGCCCGAAGGCTGCATGTGTCGGATGCGCTGGCTTTGCTACATTCTCAGTTCTAATTGAGAAGTTCTTAGATAGACATACCTAATAGATCAATGACTCTCAAACTGATTCATGTACAACCGAGAAATTTTTTGTTAATCTCGGGTAACTTTACAGAGGTGAAGTATCAGTTTGCACCCTCTTTGTGCAAAAGCAGCCTATGAATGTTATAAGTTGCTATGTAATTTTAGTTTGTGTAACTTTTTTACTTTAGTGTTGGATGACTTAAGGAGTCAATGCTCCTTGGACCGTGGGTTTGCTCACAATATGTAGTAATTTTGTATTCCTTATCGTTGAAGAGGCGGATGGGGTGGTTGAGCTCATTTATAATAGTGCAAGTTTTTTTTTGTATAAATACCTAATTTTCGTATTAATGACGCCTTGTGTTACTGTATTCTAATATCTAATAATTTTACCCTTTTTACCGCATCCAATAGTTTTACTTTTTATTTGCTGTGTGTGTCCTTGAGATGTTGCGAAAGGTATTCTCTGGTGAATTACGGATGATCATAGCCGTTAATAATATAATGATGAAAGGCTCCGGATTATTATATAACAGCGTACCATGTTGGATGAAGGTGTACAAGTATGGATATTTTTTATTGAGAAAAGTGTAAGTATAGATATTGTGATGTGAATATCTAAATGTCATGTGCAATCCTCATTTTATCTGCTTGCAGAACTAACATCGCTGCATTTGCATTTGTTAAACTATATTGTGAAAAACAAGCATATGATTATCAATAAGAATATTTAAATTGATCGCATAGTTAATTTAATCGTAGCCATTCAATTATATTATGGGATGGTCATCAGGAGGAAAAACAATTCATGGGGCCTAAGGAAGTTCTTCTGCATCTCGTCACTTGCAAACTTATTCCACCTTAGTATAGGTGCAGCTTTGCAAATATTTAATTTTAAATTCATATTCTTCATGTAAAACCAGCTCCAGAAAAAACCAGAAAGCCTTGATTGGATGCATAACGAATGCAAAATATTTGTAGTACAATCATTTGAGTAAAGATTGGCTGATCATGGTACCCCCCCCCCCCCCAAAAAAAAAAATCTGAATGAGTCATACACGCCACATGAACTAACATCGCCTTACTTTTCAAAACTCCAAAAACGAATAGTATTGCCTATGTACAACCATTCATTTTCAATGAAGAAGTCTATCAAGTCATCGTCTGTGAAAGTCTCTTCCATCTTATCTCTTGCAGAGTTATTGCATCATGTTAGGGGATGCAATTTGGTAGCAGGTTCTATTCTGAATTCGGGGTGCTATATAGTTGTTTTCATATTTGTATTTGTGTTCTCATATTTATATCTCATTTTGAAGGATATGAATAACTTTTTCCGTACTAATTAAATATATTTGTATTTGACTCTGTATACATGACTGGATATCCAAATGTCATATACAATCCTTATTTATGGAAATTATTAGTCACATTATTAACTGGTAGCTCCTAGTTAGGTGCTAAATAATCTCAGAGATAACTACATAGGTGTAGCAATATTGGGTATAGTTCTACAAATACAAATCACGCACCTAACGTTATTTAAGGGTTAGTTACAGAAAAACCCCCATGATCTTTAGGGAGTTGCAATAAACCCCCATTAAATTTTTTTGTGACATCAAACCCCTATGAACTTTGGAGAGTTGCACATATATAACATCCATGAACTGCTTTATTTCACTAAATTTTATTTGAAAATTTCTTACTTAAACTCTAATTTAATCTTCAAATTAGCACCATCGATGCTAAGATAACGCCATGGACTTTTTACTAAATTAAAGGGTACTTTTGTGACTAATAAGAAAGGATTTTCATCATATGCATACTAAGTAATTTTTTTTTTTTTTTTTGCACAATCATTCGAGTAAAGATTGGTCGGTCATGGCTTTTGTATATACAACAGAACGTATATAGTTTTTTTTATTTATTTATTAAATATCTTCCCTTGTAGTTTTCATTTTAATTATAACGTGCATAGTGAATGGATAGGCTTTGTACATACGACCAATGAAATTAAAGCCTTCCAAGTCTTCGTCGTCATCGTCGCCCGTGGAAGTCTTCTCCATGCTGTCACTTTCAAACGTTTGCAACACGCCCAATAATTCATGCCCGATAATTCAACTAGCATTTCCAAGTCGTCTCGTCCGTGGAAGACTTGCAAACGTTTCCAAGTCTTCGTCAACGTCGTCCGTGGAAGTCTTCTCCACGCTGTCACTTGCAAACGTTTCCAACACGCCCAATAATTCATGCCCGATAATTCAACTAGCATTTCCAGGTCGTCGTCCGTGGAAGACTTGCAAACGTTTCCAAGTCTTCGTCGTCGTCGTCCGTTGGACTATTAAAAAAAAACTGAATGAGGCATACACACCACATGAGCTAACATCACCTTTTACTTTTCAAAACTCCAAAAACGAATATTGGCCCTTCCTTCTCTATCTGCCCATTTTGAGGAAGACCGCTCAAAATGAAAACTACAAGGGAAGATAAATAAAAGATTGTAACATGTGGGAGGTCATACCATATTTGCATACATGCAGAGAGGATATCACTTAAGACTTCAAATTTTGTATCATCTTTTATTCTTGATAAAGTGGAATTTGAATGGTCCCAGACTGTCCCTTCCATTTTCCTCTCTCCAAATCATGTCGTGTGAGTGGTATCTATGGGATAAGTTGGAACCACAAATCCTAAGATGGATTTCATTATATATGGAATGAAAGGGATACATACAAATCTCCAGTTTGTTGGCTATAAACATCACCACATGAGCTAACATCACCTTACTTTTCAAAACTCCAAAAACGAATAGTATTACCATTCATTTCAATGAATAGTATTGGCCCTTCCTTCTCTATCTGCCCATTTTCCACACTATGTTAGACTCTACTCCTGAGCCCAGTCATTCCCCGCCGCTCTATCTGCCCTTTTTCATAAGAAGCAGCACTCTATCTGCCCATTTTCCACGCTGTCTCTTTCGTACATCGTTCCGGGGCTTTTTCATAAGAAGCAGCACTCTATCTGCCCATTTTCCACGCTGTCTCTTTCGTACATCGTTCCGGGGTCTCCAACCCCCTCTTTTCTGGGGGGCCTTCTTAATTTCCTCTGCTTCCCACCAGATCGCTATAGCTACCAATCTCGATCCCATTCACCAAGCCAAGCCAAGCCAAGCCAGGAAGACCGCTCCAGCCTGCTCCTTCCGTCCTCCGTCTTCATCTTCGATGATCTCCTCCTACTTATATATATCCGTTAACTGCTCATTCACCTTTGGGTATCAAAGTATTAATTAACTAGTCAGCATGGGCACTGCAATACTTGATCGGCTACTTGTCCATTGTATGCTGCTTCTAATAGTGTCGCCGCTGCTGATCCCGTCCGCATGCGCTGCTGCTCGTCATACCAATACCACTGTCGACTGCCTCCCATCCGACAGGTCTTCCCTCCTCGACTTAATTCGTGGCGTCTCTTTCAACACGGATTATCCCTTCGATGTTCGCGGCCCCCTGGTTTCGTGGAAACCTGGCTCCGACTGCTGCGACTGGGAGGGAGTCACTTGCGACCCCAAATCTGGCCACGTCAGCGGCCTCGACCTCAGTCACCGTGGTATCAATGGCACGCTCAGTGCTAGCCTCTTCAATCTCACCTCCCTCCGAACTCTCGACCTCTCCGACAATTTCTTTCAAGGAGACTTTCCTCAGGTGTGGTTTGAGAACCTTACACAACTCACCCGTCTCGATCTCTCATCTGCCGGATTCAATGGTGGTCAGATCCCCGTCGGCATCTCTCGCTTAACCGACCTCATCTCCCTCAACCTCAGCTACTGTAATACAGAACTCCGCCATCCAAGTTTCCGGACTCTAGTTGGAAACCTTAGCAATCTGAGGGAGCTTTATCTCGACGGCGTCGACATGTCCTCGAACATAGACTGGGGAAATGCTTTGTCCACCTCGATGCCTCACCTTCGAGTGCTCGGTTTGAGCAGTTGTAATCTCCCAGGTAAACCTACTTGTTTCCCATCAAGCTTTTTATCTAATCAGTTTTATAATTTCTGTCATCTCCTAGGTAAACCTACTTCTTTATCTAATCAGTTTTATAGTCAAGCATTATTTCCTTATTTATTATATCGTATATATATTTGGAGTCGCAGGATTGTTGCCGACAGACATCTTGACATCACACCCCAACCTGACTCTTCTCGACCTATCGTGGAATTCGATGCTTTCTGGGAATCTTCCGGATTTTCCAAGCATCAACTCTTTGCAAAGTTTGAGCTTCTATGGGACGAATTTATCCGGGAAAATACCAGACTCTATTTCGAATCTCAAGCACCTGACTACTCTGGATTTCTCTGAATTCGGTCTGACCGGGATGATACCATCTTCCATCGGGAATCTTACCCAGCTCGTACATTTAGATCTCTCAGGCAACAATTTCACGGGTCCGATCCCCACTTCTATCGGAAATCTGACTCATCTCACATCCTTAGATCTAAGTAACAACTCCCTTTCTGGATCGGTGCCAGTCTCATTGTTTACCCACCCTGCTTTAGAGGAATTGCACCTCTTTAATAACCAATTCTCTGGTGAGTTAAAAGAGTTCTCAAATCCTTCAATGTCCTTACGTGATCTTGATCTGAGTTATAATCAACTTCAAGGACAGATTCCAATATCCTTGTTTAAGCTCTCAGCCCTCGAGTCACTAGACCTATCATCAAACGACTTTAGTGGAATGGTGGAGCTCGGCAAGATAAGATATCAACATGAACTCAAACTATTAGACCTTTCTAATAACAAGATTGGCGGCGGAATACCGGAATGGATTTGGGGATTAGGCGAGGGACTTTATTTGAATCTCTCCATGAATGAATTCACTCATTTCGAAGGCCCACATATTCTTTCTTGGAAACATGCGAATATCGATCAGGCTCCAGCTCTTGATCTCCATTCAAACTCGCTTAGGGGACCAATTTTTCTTCCCTCGACGTCGTTCCAATTCATAGATTACTCAAACAATAGCATCTCATCTGTTATCCCGACTAACATTTCCTCCTATCTTTTAAACTGCACTCATCTTCTGCTCATGAACAATAATCTTACTGGAGAAATCCCAGCATCCATCTGTGAAGCACACGATCTCCAAGTCCTCGACTTGTCTAACAATAGTTTGAGTGGTTCAATCCCTTCGTGTCTATTCGATATCAAATCTCTTACTGACTTGAATCTAAAAGGGAACAAACTTCAAGGGGCAATTCCTGGACATTTTAGTAAAGGATGCATGCTGGAGTCATTGATCCTCAGTGACAATCGTTTGAAAGGTTCAATTTCTCAAACTTTGCTCAATTGTGTGTCGCTAAAGGTTTTAGACCTTGGGAACAATCAGATTGTTGGAGGTTTTCCATCTTGGTTGGGACAAATGGTTGACATCACTATTCTAGTTCTTCAAGGAAATGCACTTCATGGGCAAGTCAAAGTTACAGAAAGTCCTGAGGCAAATAACACATTTTTGAAATTGCAAATATTTGATCTATCTTCCAATCACTTCAATGGAAATTTGCGAGGCAAATAACACATTTTTGAAATTGCAAATATTTGATCTATCTTCCAATCACTTCAATGGAAATTTGCCTTCAAATTGTTTCAACAATCTAAAGTCCTTCAATGGAAATTTGCCTTCAAATTGTTTCAACAATCTAAAGTCCATGATGAGTTTCTCCACTATGAATCGAAGTGATAACATAACTGATAAAGACTATTATCACTATGAAGTTTCAGTCACAACTAACGAGTATGAATATACCTTTCTGAGAATATTAGCGATATCATATACGTTTGTGGATTTCTCAAACAACAACTTTGATGGTAATATTCCTAAGGTGATCGGTAATCTCGGAGGCCTTTTCATGTTGAATTTATCACAAAATTCTCTCACAGGAGAGATTCCTTCGGTAATTGGAAACATGAGACAACTTGAAAGATTGGATCTTTCTGCAAACCATTTGTCTGGACAGATTCCTCAAGAATTGACTTCTCTCACATTCTTAACTTCTTTAAACCTGTCTAGCAACAATATAACAGGAAGAATTCCTCAAAGTAAACAATTCAATACATTTTCGAACGCTTCTTACCTGGATAACGATGGACTGTGTGGAAGTCCTTTATCAAAGCAATGCAACAACGGAAGCCCAAATCAGACAAGTGCAGTGCAACCTATTGCCTCTGACCATTCATCACCGTCAACCTATATCATTGTACTTGCGCTATTAGTTGGCCTGGGATTTGGAGTGGGGTTTGCAGTGAGCGTTGTGCTTCGCAATGTGCAACTGAAATTTTGGAAAAGGAAAAATACTACCAACATCTAGCTATTCTTGAACCCTTTTTTGATCTCTCAGCTTTTCATGTTTTTTAAATATAAATGCCCCAACATCTAGCTATTCTTGAACCCTTTTTTGATCTCTCAGCTTTTCATGTTTTTTAAATATAAATGCCCTTTATTTTGATCTTTCAGCTTTTCATGTTTTCTAAATATAGTTGTTGAAGCTTAGATTGGATATGAAGAAATAAATAAGATGGCTTGTAGCTCACTACAATGTGTCTATTGTGTTCAAATCTGAGAATTATTGTTCATAATGCAGTACACATAAAATAAGTGCGTTGGCCACTTTCAAACCCCAATCATTTGGCACTGTTTAAATCGTTGATATTTGGAATGGGTATACTTTCCTTCAAAAGAATGTAGATATAGCTGTGATTTTTGTGCTCTAAAATGTTACTTCGACAATTTTTATAAATACTAGATGTTGGCATTATAGGATTTGGATCCTCTCGTCAATAATATTATTTGCCTTTTGATTTTGATGAAAGCTCGAAGTTGATAATGTTAATAACCAAAAGCAAATAATTTGCTAAATAAACATTACTTTTGAATTTGAGACCACAATTTTCATAAGCTAAACATTACTTTTGAATTTGAGACCACAATTTTCTTAAGCAACACTGGATGCACTCTCAAAGTCTGCTTTACATTTTATGTTGTCTCATAAAGAAAAACCAACATCATCAAATCACCATTCATCTTAATCACAGTAATAAATCCAACAATTATAAAGAATCCTCATCCAGAATCAATCAATACTTCAAATCCCTCGAATATCGTTAAAAAAAAGGCTTTCAGACATCACTATGTATTACATAACAAACATATGAAACTATACACCTGTATAATATTTTCTTCGACTTATATATACAGTACTCCGTGCCCAACAACTTTGCCTTCAGCGCGTGTTCACCACCCACAGCTTGTATCTATGTACATACAAATACACAAGACAGGGTCCAATCAGTTTCACATCAGACAGCCTCCTACAAAGCTTCATCTAGAGTTCAATACTACCAGATTCCTTTATGCTCTTACCCAATCCTTGCAACACAGAAATTCCATCCAAATAATCAGGACACTGTGGAGAAATCAGGAAAAGAATCAGAAAAACCAGAAAAACTGGCATAAGTCGACTCATGCACAAGGCTAAGTCGACTTATGGTAAGTCGACTCATTAGTGTGCACGAGTCGACTTACGATCTGCAGCGGCGTTGTGATTTTTTCCTCTGCCAAGTCGACTTATAATGTCTGTTAAGTCGACTTATGAAGTCCTCTCCTGTTGCTGTTTTTTCCTCTGCCAAGTCGACTTACGCCCTCTGTTAAGTCGACTTATAGCGGGTTTTTTGCATACGCAGGTTTCCTATTTGCAGTCTAATTGGGGTTTTGTTTTGGTATAAATAGGGAAACGATTTGAGAGGGTTTAATATCAGAGATTGAGGAATCTTTTGAGCATTGTGAGAGGGAGATATTGTGAGCAAGGTGAGATCTTTGGTTGAGGGTTAGTTTGAGAGAATTTGTGTGATTGTAACCCTTTGTACTCTCCTTGATTTAGTGAAATCTCCCCATCCTCTCCCCGTGGACGTAGGCAAATTGCCGAACCACGTATATCTCTGTGTTTGGATTGATTTGGCTTTATTGGTTGGATTTGTGCAAGAGTTTGTCTTTCTTCTACTCGTGATCACAGGTTCGTTGTGAGTTCGTGCAAGGCTTCCGCAAAGGCGCGCGACAAGTGGTATCAGAGCTCAGATTCAGATCTAGGGTTTTGGATTAGGTGGAGGAAGATTCAGTTTGAAGCTTGGTTCTTGGAGTTCTAGGCTTTGGTGGAGTTAGGGTTTGAAGTTGCCGTTGAAGATCTCGCTTTCCTCGTGTGGTTAGGAGTTCTATTTGGAATCCAATCTAGGGTTCAGTTGGGTAATTTCTTATTCTTTCAAAGTTTGGATCTTTCTCTACAATTTGGAAGTTGTGATTATGGGTGAAGTAATTGGTGAAAGCAGCAAGATGACAGGCACAGTTCAAGTGGGTTTTCAGAACACTAAGATTAGTGTTGTGAAATATGACGGCAAGATCAATTTTGGTTTGTGGATGAGCGACGTACAGGATGCGCTCAATGCTCAAAATCTGGAGGAGACCATCATGGTCGATGTGAGGCCACCTAAGTATGAAGAAGCGATATGGGAAAAG
This sequence comes from Asparagus officinalis, assembly GCF_001876935.1. NCBI lineage: Eukaryota > Viridiplantae > Streptophyta > Magnoliopsida > Asparagales > Asparagaceae > Asparagus > Asparagus officinalis. The sequence goes on from NC_033798.1 coordinate 12,192,149, forward strand.
ATGAATCGAAATGCTTGCGGGGTGATCAGGTCCTGTTTGGAACAGGAGCTGAAATACGATGTGATTGGGGTGACGTCTGCGATGAAGATGTGGGAAATTCTCAACAATAAGTACCTTACGAAGAGTGTTGAGAACCGGTTGCACTTGCTGCGAAGGTTATTCAGATTCCAGATGTCCAGAGGTACCTCGCTTGCGGCTCATGTGAACAACTACACTAAGTTGTTGTCGGACTTGGCGAACGTGGATGAGAAGATCACAGATGAGTACAAGGCTATTATTCTTTTGGGCTCCTTACCGGATGAGGAGTATGATACCTTCGTGCTTACGTTGCTGAACGGGAGATCTTCTATCACTTATAGTGAAGTGACTAACGCATTGACGAACTATGATTTGAGGAGGAAGGATAAGGAGACTTCCCGCGCTAGTACTTCAGGAGAGGCCTTGTCGGCGAGAGGTAGAAGCTCATATCAGAAAGGTGGAAACAGAGGGAGGTCAAAGTCAAGAGGTCGTCACCAGCTTGGAAAGAATCAATGTGCATTCTGCAAGGAGCAGGGACATTGGAAAAGAGATTGCCCGAAAGTCAAAGAAAAGGAGAATAGCAAGAATAAGGGCCCGAAGGCCAATGAGGTGAATGTTGCGAAAGGCGATGATTCCGATGATTCGAGCTTTTCTCTTTTGATTACTCCGGAGGTGAACCATTTGGATGCATCGGAGTGGATGCTTGATTCTGGCGCTACTTATCATGTGACTCCTAGGCGAGATTGGTTCTCATCATTTGAGAGACTCGATGGGGGTGTTGTGGTCATGGGAAATGATCAATCCTGTGGCGTTCGTGGGATAGGTACTGTGAGGATTCGGATGCACGATGGAGTAGTCCGTGAGCTGAAGGAGGTGAGATTCGTTCCTCAACTTAAGAAGAATCTTATCTCAGTGGGGGCTTTGGAGGCGAAGGGATTCAGGGTGACCTTTGAGGATGCTGTAGCAAAGGTTACTAAGGGATCTTTGGTGGTGATGAAGGGAGTCCGAAATCATAATTTATATTATCTGAAGGGGAGCACCGAGATTGGCCAGGTTGCTTCGGCGATTTCAGAGGCGGACATGAGCAGACTTTGGCACTACAGGCTAGGGCATACAGGTGAAAAGTCACTGCAGGCATTGTGCAAGCAGGGGCTTTTGAAGGGAGCCAAGAGTGGTAAAGTAGAATTCTGTGAGCACTGTGTACTTGGCAAGAAGACGAAGGTGAAGTTCGGGACGGCCATTCATAGGACGAGGGGCATCTTGGACTACGTGCACACAGATGTTTGGGGTCCCACTAAGACGGCATCACTTGGTGGTCGACATTGGTTCGTCACGTTCGTTGATGACTATTCTAGGCGATGTTGGGTGTACACCATGAAGCATAAGAGTGAAGTCCTAGATTTGTTTGTGGAGTGGAAGAAGAGATTGGAACTGCAGACTGGGAGAAAGATCAAGACGTTGCGATCCGACAACGGCGGCGAGTATACCTCAGACCCCTTTCTGCAGCTATGTCGAGACGAGGGCATAGAGAGGCACTTCACAGTTAGTCATACACCGCAGCAGAATGGGGTGGCAGAGAGATTGAATCGGTCTTTGCTGGAGAAGATTCGATGTTTATTGGCGCATAGTGGTTTGGAGAAGATCTTTTGGGCTGAGGCACTTTCTTATGCGAGCCACCTCATTAACAGGCTGCCTTCATCTGCGATTGAGGGGAAGACCCCTATGGAGATGTGGTCGGGAGAGACAGCACATGACTATGACCAGCTTAAGGTATTTGGTTGCCCTGCATATTATCATGTTAGAACTGATAAGTTGGAACCTCGAGCTAGGAAGGCCATATTTGTAGGATTCAAGCGTGGTGTCAAGGGATACAAGCTTTGGGATCCAGTTGATAAGAAGATTGTGCTGAGTAGGGACGTCACATTCGATGAGGCTTCTATCTTGAAGCTTCCCAGCTCTCATCAGGTGGAGAGCAACCCGACAGAGGAGATTTCGCAGGTGGTGGAGATTGATGCAGCTCCACAGAGTCCAGATAGTGCAGTATCCATGAGAGTGCCGACTGAGGTGACGCCAGGCGAGCACGACGGTGATGCGGAGGATACGGGTACTCATGAGCAGGATCAGGGACCGACGGCTCAGGTTCAGGATTCTATTGCGGCACGGAGACAGAGGAGAGACATACGGGTGCCAGCACGGTATGCCGACACAGTTGCATATGCACTTCCGGTGGAGAGTATCGATGAGATGGTGCCTACTACATTCAGAGAGGCCGAGCAGAGTTCGGAGGCTGATTCGTGGCAGGTGGCTATGCAGGAGGAGATGGAGTCTCTTCACAAGAACGATACATGGGAGCTTGTAGAGCTTCCAAAGGGGCGGAAGGCGATTGGGTGCAAGTGGGTGTACACGAAGAAGGAGGGCATTGAGGGCACTCCAGTGAGGTTCAAGGCTAGGTTGGTTGCGAAGGGCTATGCACAGGAGGAAGGTATTGATTACAATGAGGTTTTCTCTCCGGTGGTGAAGCATTCGTCGATTCGGATTTTGCTAGCTTTGGTGGCACAGTATGGATTGGAGTTAGATCAGTTGGATGTGAAGACAGCATTTCTTCATGGTGATCTTGATGAAGAAATATATATGACTCAGCCATTGGGATTCCGAGCTGCAGGGAAAGATAAGTTGGTTTGCAGGCTAAAGAAATCGCTATACGGTTTGAAGCAGTCTCCTCGACAGTGGTATAGGCGATTTGATGGTTTTATGCTTGGTCATTCGTACACTCGGAGCCAGTTTGATCCTTGCGTGTATTTTCGCAAGTTGAGAGGAGGTGCGTACATTTATTTGTTGCTTTATGTCGATGACATGTTGGTTGCTTCTAGTTCCAGGTCAGCTATAGATGAGTTGAAAGTTCAGCTTTCGAATGAGTTTGAGATGAAGGACTTGGGCGAGGCGAAGCGCATTTTAGGGATGGAGATCGGCAGAGATAAGAAGAAGGGCAGGATTTGTTTGACACAGGTGGCTTATTTGAAGAAGGTTCTACAGCGATTCCATGTTAGCATGGATACGAAGCCAGTTTGTGTACCGTTGGGAGCCCATTTGAAGCTTTCAGCTGGCCTTTCACCGAAGTCAGTTGAAGACCGTGAGTTGATGACGAAGACTCCATATGCGAGCGCAGTTGGGAGCTTGATGTACGCGATGGTATGTACGAGGCCGGATTTGTCACAGGCAGTGAGCATGGTGTCGAGATACATGCACGATCCAGGAGTGGGTCATTGGGACGCCGTGAGATGGATTTTGAGGTACATTAGAGGTACGCTCAATGTTGGTTTGGTTTATGAGCGGGACACTACAGGTGGGCAGCTATGCATTGGCTATGTTGATTCGGATTATGCCGGGGATTTGGATAAGCGCCGGTCTACTACGGGGTATGTGTTCACTTTGACCCGTGCGCCGGTGTGTTGGAGATGCACCTTACAGTCTACGGTGGCTTTGTCTACGACGGAGGCAGAGTATATGGCGGTTACGGAGGCTGTGAAGGAGGCTATTTGGCTTCGAGGACTTTTGGAAGAACTTGGTATATCGCAGCGATCCGTCACTATTCATTGCGATAGCATGAGTGCTATATATTTGGCGAAGAATCAGGTTTTTCATGCGAGGACGAAGCACATTGACGTTCGTTATCACTTCGTTCGGGATGTTCTTGAAGATGGCGATGTGGAAATTGTGAAAGTCCACACGAAGGATAATCCGGCAGATATGCTCACTAAGGTGGTTCCGAGCAACAAGTTTGATCATTGTCGAAACTTGTTGCACATTCGTAATTGTTGAGGCCGTTGGCGGCCATTTGGATGAACTACGGGCGGCTTGATCCCTTGGGAGAGGGGGTACGTAGGCAACCGCATTGGTGCAGCCGAGTTTAGAGAGACGACACATTGGTGCTCATGTTGGTGTCGGCTCAGTGTTGGGAACACTTCGCCGAGGTGGAGAATTGTGAAAACGGCGAAGGAATTGTGAAAAACGTGAAGAATAACTCAAAACAGGCTCCACCACACCCTGGTGTGGTGTCTGCCATGGGTGTGGTAGAATCT
>NC_033798.1:12197764-12345567 GCF_001876935.1 Asparagus officinalis
TTGTTGTTGTTTCAGACCATCATTGAATGCTTGAAGCAGGCCTGCACCGGCGAGCTCCCTCCCAACTCTCGCTCCGGCCACTCCTTCATCCACGACCCCAAGGTATAAATTCCTCACCTTTTAGGTTTTTATAGCAACCATTTCGATTAACAAGAAGAGAATGGTGATGGGTCCCGTCGAATTCCTTTGTTAAGGTCGCCGGCGAGACCGAAACCAAAGGGCAGATCAAGCTCCGGTTCAAGACTGCCGCGGGTAAAGATGTTGTGTGCATTCGGTCCTTCCAGCTCACGCAGAAGGCGTCGAAGATGGAGTTCAAAGCCCTCGAGAGTGTTCTCCAGACAATCAACCCTCATACTGGAGAGGTGACACTAGCACCTACGCATACTTGTTAACCCATTTGTGGAAATTGTTGTTTTTGTGCCGCATTATGTGATGGTAAAATGTTTTGTGAGCTGCAGAAGGTTTGCCTTAGCTATAGGTGTGCGGATATGGACAGGGAGATCCCCCAGTTGATGGGGGTATCTAAGGCCATATTGGAGAACGTTATCTTCGTGCACCAGGACGAATCGAATTGGCCTGTGCAGGATCCTTCCACTTTGAAAAAGAAGTTTGATGATATCTTTTCTGCTACTCGGTACCTTTGAATGCTTTATTGTTTGTCTCTGTTCTTGTTATTTGAATAAATTGTAGATGTAAGGATTTGATCCTATGTTTGTTGATGGATGCTGGTTTCCTATGTTTATGCTATTTCATTGAGTCAATATGTTTGAATTTAGAAAAAAAGGTGGAAAACCGATAGTGAATATGATAACCACATTGCAGAGACACATTTTTAGGTTACTGCAAATTTGTGCTTGAATTTAATTAACAGTCACTGTCAAATTCATTTTAAAATTGAGATTTCAAATATAACTACAGATTTTAAACTGTAGTTTTTTTCATTTGATATGACAAATGTTAAAGCAGCTGAACATGGAGGTTTTTGGATAGAAATGAAGTCAGATCCTGAGATGATTATAAGAATAATAATACTGAGGAGGGCTTAATGCAATTCAACTCTTAGTCTTTTTTGAATCTGTTGGTTAATGGTGTATTAAGAATGTGGTTTATATCACATCCATAAAATAAAATTATAAAATAAAAATTTTGTTTGAGGAATCAAATGGTACAATGGTACATTTTCATCATATAAGATTAAATAAGATTGAGTTTCTGATCCTTATTACATTAAGAATGCATGCTAAGCTTTTGTTTCACGCATCCAGCTCTCAATACGTCGGTGATCCAGTGTTGAATTTAAGGAATCATAAAGACAAAGTAATGCCTTTGATATCCTTCACAATTATTGTTTGGGAAATTAGTCCTGTTTATTTGTGTTTTGACTTGGATTTATTTCTACAAGTACATATTGACTTGTATGATTTTGTGAGTCTTTTAGCGATTCTGTTCAATGTTGAATTTTCTTCTTTGCGATCGATTTTTTGATATTTTTTTATAAAAGAAATTCCATGCATTTGAATTTCAAGCCGGCTATTTTGTTATTGTGTTCATGAATGTTGATCTCATACAATATGATCCCACTTTATCTTTGTGTGTTGTATAGTTATACAAAAGCTCTAGAGGTTATAAAAAAGCTTCACAAGGATCACACGAGATAAAGACTTACAAGTTGAAATTAGAGAATCTTCAAACTTTAAAGGATGCATCTCATAAGGTTGTATTCCTTTCTGACATGTTATTTCTTTTATATCTTTTTATTCTCTCATATCTATGACCTTAGTTTTCGTGTTCTATGTTCATTTATTATTTTAATATATGCTAAAATAGAACTAAATTTGTTTATCCAGCTCCGGGATAGTATATCCCAGGAGCAGGAGAAAAGTGAATCCCTAAAAGCACAGATTAAGGAAATGGAGAGGAACATTCAAGGTGTAGAGGACAAAATCTTACATACAGAATTACTTTGAAGGAATTGCAGAAACTCTTAAGACCAGATTTCAACGAGTACTACTGCGAGAAGCACTTTATTTAAGCTGCAACAGACACAGTATGTTGCCCTTGCTGAGGAAAATGAAGGTCGGCTAAGAAACCTGACCTTTACATATTGAACATATACAAACATGTGATTGTTGTACAAACGTGCAAAATATTTATTTCCCTTGTTGTTTATTCTCATTCTGTCCATTTGAGGTTTCCAACAGTTTTATGAGTTGTTCTTTCGATTACTCTGATATTGTTTGATAATGGGGGCAATGATTCTCATTCTTCTGCATCTCCATAGGTTGCAATACTACTAGCTGTTGCTTTACATGCATTTATCTTTTCAGTAGTATGCATGTTAAATTTTTTGTCGGCTTCTTCAATGACTTTTCTCTTCTTTCATCTTTTTTAGATACTGATGATGAGTTAAAAGAATGGCAAAGCAAATTTGAAGAAAGGATCGCATTACTACAGTCTAAAATTAGTAAGCTGGAAAGAGAGATGAATGATGAAGAAACCAGAAGTTCCACATTTTCACAGACAATTAATGAGTCCATGCGAGAGATCGGAAAACTTCAAGCTAAAGCTGATTTAATGTGCCGCTTCTATGTTTCATTGGTTTCACATTTACCTTTTATGATATGCAGTTGACATTGCATGTATCTCAGGCTCACATATCATCGAGGCATGAACGTGATTCAAGGATACAAAAGATTATTGGTAAGCATAACCTTGGGTTTCTTCTTGATGCCCCTTTCAGCGAAAACGTGGCTGCCAGCCTCACAAATAGAATTAAAACAAGATTGTTAGATCTTGATAAGGACTTGCATGACAAAAAGGTACATTTAGTCTTAAATATAATTTTCATCTAAATATTTTCGGCAGTGTATACAACTGTACTGCCAATGCAATCTAGTCATTGATAGCTCATGATACTTATTAATTTCCTTTTGAAGTGCCTGTCACAGTGCTGCTTTTGCTTTCTATCTCGTAAAATCAGTGTTACCCAGACATAGGACATGAGTGCCATGTGGTCAAGAAGTCGAAAGGGAAGTATGTTTATGTATACAGATTACAAGAAGTGAAATGGTTCTCCACAGATGCTTATCCTTTTGTTTTTCTTAACGGTTTTGATATGCATGCTTACGTTTGAGTTTTAACAATTACAATGTGAATTTATTTGATATATCTTCCTAATCTAGTGTATTTTACTCACCGAGCCTATGTTTTTTTCGTTTATTACTGGTAGATGAATATGCAAAATGACATTTTAGTTTCTCTTTGGGTGCTTATTTGTTTTGATAGTAACAGTTACATGTTATAATCCGGGTAGATGTTTGCATGTGATGTTTGTATGTATTTTTTACACTTGCGTAGGGGCCGCCATGCATCCAAACTTACTGAGGAGGAAGAAGATGAAGAATATCTCGAGGAAGAAGATGGTTTGGCTGGTACGGGAGGGATTCGTCTGCTTCTGCAACCATCTTGTAAGTGCTACTCTGTAATGCTAGCAGCTGATTGGTTCAACTTATTTGTGTATGCAAGAACATTTTTTTTTTCACCTATCCATGCGGTTCAAATGTTAATATATGTGGGCTGGTCGGGTGCCACTCAGTGTAGGTTTTTAATGAGAGTGTTTTGGTTGTCAATACTGCCCCTGAACTGACAAATTATCTAGTTTTGAATTTCATATCCAAACATAAAACAGATGAAAAATTGATGTCAAAAATCAAAATCTAGCAATTTGTTAGGTTCATATGTTTGGGGCAAATGCAGTCTTGACTTGCATTCTCTTATCCCAAGTTTTTGAATATTAATTTTACTTAATGCCTACTAACTGGTGACAACTGTTCAATTAAGGGTTCTTTGAATTTTTCCATAACTAAAAAAAAAACTGAACAGTTCATATGAGTAGAGAAGAGGTCTCTTATTTTTGCTGAGAAATAAAGAAATTCCCCCTTGATAATGTTACACTTTCATTGCAGGTATACAGGGGAAGATGAGAGACTATCAACTTGCTGGATTAAATTGGTTAATACGATTAAATGAAAATGGCATCAATGGCATTCTTGCTGATGAGATGGTAAGTCATGATACATGCTTAAAATATAGGTTAGTTAATTGGTTCGCTTAAGGCTTGTTAAGGAGTTGATAAATTGTGAGGTTAGTTATTATTATTATTTGTTCCATTGCATATCTTTCAATATCATTTTATGGTTTCCTTTGCCTAAAAATTATGTAGGGTCCTATACTAGTTTTGGTTAAGGCCTGTTAAGGAGTTGGTAAATCGTGAGGCTAATTGTTCTTTCAGCTGCATATTTTTTTCAATAACATGTTTTGTGGATATAAGTATTGCCGTATTGATGGGAATACGGGTGGGGAAGATCGTGATGCTTCGATTGAAGCCTTCAATCAGCCAGGAAGTAAAAAATTCATTTTCTTGCTTTCAACAAGAGCAAGGGGGCTGGGGATTAACCTTGACACTGCCAATGTGGTTATTCTTTATGACAGTGATTGGTAGACATGTTTTTCTGTATTTTTTTGTCGTTTTACTATTTAGCACAGTTCTCAATATGGTGTCCTATTGTTATTAATCTCAGGAATCCGCAAGTTGATCCGCAAGCCCAAGATTGTGCACATAGAATTGATCAAAAGAAAGAAGTGTTCCGGTTTTGCACTGAGGTTTAGCTTTACTAAATGAAGTTTACTGACTCTTCTTATGTTAATGTGAAATCTCTTGTAAGTTACTGTCATTTTCCCCTTGATACCGCAACACACCATTGAGGAAAAAGTTATTGAGAGGGCATATAAGAAGCTTGCTTTTGATGCTTTAGTTATTCAACAAGGTAGATTGACCGAGCAAAGGAGTAAGCATTTTATGATCTTCAATGTTATTATGAATACATTAACTCTTGACTAATGTCATATATTTTAGATAGTTATTGCTTGACTAATTATTTCTGACTTGTACCAAAGGATGAAAACAAGGTGGACTTTAAGAAAATTGTTAGTGAGAATTGGATTGAGCCACCCAGAAGGGAACGAAAACGCAAGCAAGTTTATAATAGTGACCATTCGTTCTGAAGAAATCTGATAGTGAAATCTTTGTATGCAACTCTAACTGATCCTCATGCTCCCATGGAGTTGCAAACTAACTATAATCATATATCATGAGCAATTATAGGAAGTTGCAAGGATCATGAAAATGCTCTGTTAACAGAAATGTTAAGAGTTTTTGATGAGAACAAGAATTGAAAATCTTCCATACTAGCTTAGTTTTAATTTTTAAATTTTGAATTTTTAAATTTTGAATTGTTGTTTAATTTAGTAGTTAATCAGTGAGAGATTTGAGGGATTCTGTGAGATTTCTAAATTTGTAATTTTTTTCTTTTAAAAGGATTGCTGTAATCAGAATGAAAAATCATTGAACGAATTGAAAATTGAAATGAAAATTGGGTTGGCTTAATTTGGGTGTGAAACCTAGGCCTCGGGTGTGAAACCCTAGGCCAATATTTCTTTCTCCCCCACGAAACAACTTAGCCGCCAAAACTCAATCCTCCTGTTCACCTTTCTTCTCTTGAACCCATCTTTTCCCCTGCATCCATCACAAACGGCTTCTTCTTCGTCCACTCACGTACAAACTCCCAAAGCCCCGATTCCTCATCTCTTTCCCCGTCGCTCCCTCAACAACCACCAACCTAGCCACCGCCTGATCTCTCTCCACCGAGCAACCCCTATGCTCTCCTCTCCTCCATCGTTCCGATCAGCCACCACCCCATCTCCCCGTCATCACTCTCTCTACAGGCCGCAAGCCCCACTTCAAGCCGTCATCGTCCCGACTTCCCTGCCCCCCTTCAACAACGAGCAGCCTCCACTCGCCAACACCCCTACTCCCCTCCACCTTCCAACAGTCCCGACGACCCCCTGATCTCCGTCACCTCCGAACAGCCTCACCGACGACGTCCTGCCCTTCGCCCGCGCCATCATGTCGTCCACGTTGTCGTTACGCCACCCTCAGCCCACCGTCGAACAGCCACCGCCATCCCAGGCACCTCCTCACGGCGCCCGTCGACATCCAGCGCCACCCCAACCCTGCGGTCCCCTCCTCCCTGCTCTCCCTCAACCGTCGACAGTAGCCATCGTTCTTCGCCCTCGAGCAGCCACCGTCCACCTCTCCTCAGATCGAAGCCAACCGTCGACAGTAGCCATCGTTCTTCGCCCTCGAGCAGCCACCGTCCACCTCTCCTCAGATCGAAGCCGCACCGAACAACCGTCGGCTTCCCTTCCCTGAGATCGAAGAAGAACAGAGATTAGAATATATTGATGGGTTTGTTGATAAGTTGGGCTGTGGGCTTCACTGTAGAAGCTAATGGGCTTTTGGATTTCTCTCAACATTTCTGAATAGTAATTCACTGAGGTTTCGTTTCTCTCAACTCAGTATTTTTCCGTTGATTTCAATTTATTAGTTAATTGCATGAGTATTGCATCTCTAAATTCTTATCATATATTCACTGCTTAAATTAAATTTGTGAGTTGTGAATAACTGAACATGTGACTGTTGAAAATTTGATATTGATTTTAGAACGTGTACAATGATAATGAATACTGCAATTAAATTGATCGGGATTGGAAATATTCATCACTACTTATGCAAATCTTATTAAAATCCATCAGTCACATTAGTTGTTTTTAAATTATTTTCCTACCGAATATCATTTTTTTGGCGAAACGGTGCGTTGTTCGAATTAAATCGCTAATTCCGACAGACCCCTTGTCTTTGTTTTGCATCAGTTTTTTTTCATAATATGATAATTCTTTTGTTTGTATATTATCACTTTGCCAATTTAGAATTTCATCGAACTGAAGTATTCCTTCGTGTAGAAGAAAAACTCAATTATCTCATTAATGCTATTACATGTTTCATTTTGTAGGCAAAGGATATGTTAGAGAAGACCTCGAGTGCAGCCATTACATGAAGAACTTTGATGCTGGCTCTCGCATTTCTATATTATCTTTTTCTTGTTATTTGAATGGATATTAGAGACAAATATATAAAATTGGATGCTTTTTATTGTGAGATATTGAGTAATCATTGTGTATGTATATGTTTTATCTTTAATATTATATTATCTATTTGAATTGGATATTCAGCACCTTTTGAGACATTTTTGTGTATGTATATGTTTTTGATTTCATTGTAAGATATTGAATAATCATTGTGTGAGATGTGTATATTAAATATAAACAGGTAGATAAATAAAATAGTTAAAATTTAAAAAATATTAAAATACACAGTCCAAACGATTACAACCGTTTGGCCGAAAATTAGCCCAAACGGTTGTAACCATTTGGACAGAAATCTGGCCAAACGGTTGCAACGTTTGGACAATATTACTCTGTCCAAACGGTTATAATCGTTTGGGATTTTGCCCAAACGGTTGTAACCGTTTGGGCGACCGTTGGGGTAGACTTTTCCCCAACGACTTTAGCCCAAACGGTTCTTTTTACAGCCCAAACGGTTGTAACCGTTTGGGACTGTGTTTTCCCAAACGGTTCCAACCGTTTGGGCTGTCCTGTTTTGTACTAGTGATACATATCTTATTTCCAGTCAGATGGTCATGCTAAAAGATACATGAGCCTAAAGTTAAATTTCCTTATTAAAGGGAAAATCCTGGTGGGGAAAGAAAATAAAAAGCTAGGAGCATTTTAATTTTAGCCAAATAATCTTTATATCCTCCTATATTGTCTAAAACGTGCGCTTCAAAAGAGAAGTGCTTCATGGTGTTTGTGGAGCGCACACTTTAGTTATGCTTTAAGTGATGAGGCATAGATTCCAAGGGATAGCTTCAGTTATGAGTTTTGAATCAATTATCATTCAAAAAGTTTCTAAGTGAATTTCAAAATGCCTTTCCAAACACTAGTGCCACATAAACCACATGCATCATGAAAGGTAAATAATAATTAATGGAACATGAAGCACTAAAGGTTGGCATAAGACAACTTGGTGAAGCTACTAAGTAGGATATTATAGTGATTAGAAGTACATAGTCGAAGAAATGAATAGAAGAATATGATTCATGTAGGTAACCCAAAAAAAAAATTGTGATTGATTGTTATTGTTGTTTCTATCAATAATTGTGTCCATATCATATTTGGAATTTACTTTGCAAAGCTCAAAATAAGGAAGATAACTCAGCAATGAATCTAAATCGATGCATAAGCAAACTCACCATCATCTTCCACGCAAGATACCCAACCGGCCCACCTCGTCCCTTATCCCCATCCTCACCAATCACATACCCTCCAACTCCCCCTCTCCTCATCACACTCTTCACAAACCCCACTTTAAATGTTTATACGTAAGTTGAAATTCAGAGATGTTTTTGTGTAACTACCGTGGTTTCTAGAAATCCCTATTTATGTTCCTCTTGTGCATGGATAGGTAGAAAGTGGTAGTTCTAGTGCACCATATGAAGACATATTCTTTTATCGGTAAAATACAAATACGTAAATTAACTGTATATTCATTAGACTTCTCTAACACTGAGACGTTTCATTGCATGCCGTAGTTCAATTTTCTGCTGTTAATCCCAACGGAGCTCTTCTATCACGAAACTAAAATTTTATATATTCAGCCGTGAAATCTGGTATTTTTAGATTTTTTTTTAAAAAAAAGGCAAACTTTGATAATTAATAGACACCAGCAAAATGCTTCACTGCTGCTAGAGGTAGAATTTAGCTCGTAAGCTCCTAAAAGGCACCAGAACGCATGGCCAAAAAAAGAAAGAGCTCTGGATTTCGCCCTACAACCTTCTCCATCAAAATAATCATAACAAGCTCTTTCTTGAGTTGCTTCCATCACCAAAAAACTAACAGGACTCAAATAAAACCAGGTCTAACAATTCTGTCAAAATCTTAAAGAAAAAACAATCCACAAAATGAACAATCATCATCAGAAGATAAATATATCAAACATCAGAAGTGCATATACCACATATTCCTATGCATGTAGCCATGAACAGCTAAAATAAGCAAGTAGGTAACAGTTCATTATGCAACAGGAAACTAACCCAACAAATGCAAATTCATATAAAAACATCTAAACCTAAACTTGACAGACACTTCTTAGGCCCATTTCATTACGAATGGGGTTACCTTCTTCCAGTAAGCAATGTACTTATCTAAACTATTAGCCAGTTAAATAAATTCTTGCTATATAACTAACATCTGCAGCACCAAAAAAAAAGTAACTTCAAATTTCTATACTATAAACTGAATTCTGCAATTTGCTAGATAACTATGGCAGAATAACGTAGCAGAAGCTGCAGAAATGTCATCTTAGGAGTGGTTAAAGAATGCTCCTAAGCTGCCACTCTAAAATGATGAAGAAGTTGCAAGTAGATGGAATATCAAAGATAATGAAAATAAGAAGTAATTTCTGTCCATTATATTTAATAGATCATGTCATGTAATAGTATTAATCTTTTAAAAAATTGCACCATAGGCAGATCCATGGGGGTGGTTCCTGCAAGGATTGCAATCTATGTTTGGACCCCATAATTATGGTAATCCAAGAGTGACTTAAGTCTCGTATCCAACAGAGGACTTACGTTGAAGATATCAGGTTCAGTCTTAAAATTAACTACATCAATCAATGGGGTTTTTGAGGAATTCTTAATAGGTACCTTTCATTCAAGGGATCAAACAAGGCATCATTCATGATATTCCAGTGGCAAATCCAGCTTGCTAGCAAGAGGTGTCTCGATTGGCCCTTAAATATGAGTAAGCTTTTAAATCACTCCATCATTTTCAATCCTCGAAAGAAAACTACAAAACCTCGACTCGTCAGCTTTGTCCATCCCCCCATAACAGTCCCAACTTTGGTGCCTAAGAACCTGAGAGCTTTGGAAATAATTGCCCATCGACATAATGGCCTATGACTCACCGAGATGATAAATACAATCAGGCTATAAGTATCAAGTTAAGCAGCTTATATTAGTCGAACAAATATGGCCCAGTGACTATGATGGTGATGAGGGTAGCCCTCTTACAAAGGAGGTCCTTGAGTTTGAAGAGTTTGTCCGGAATTATTTAACATGCTATACAAGGAAAGGATCTCACATTCCTTAACTCTCTTGAATACCATTAAATGGATTTCCATATATATCCTTATTACCAGTAGGGCTTCTCATAATTATATTGATGCTCAACTAGTCTAAAAATTCAGCCTCTCACTGGCTTATACAAATCCAAGTACGGCTCACATTGCAGGAGGAAGAAAGATATATATTGCGCAAGCAGTTGCACTAATGTCAACCTCCTTGGGCAAAGTATTTCCTTCTTGACTGACTTTTTTAGTCATAACAATTAATGATTACCAAGAAGTGTTTGGGGTCATAACGGATGTGCTCAATTGAAAAGTCAATCTTGACCTCAACAGTGTGCGTCTTAAGTTTACAACGGCAGACTAAAGTGTGTGTCTACTTCTTGCTCAGTTTTCTCATGGGATATTTCTTCTAACAACACAAGTTTGCCCTTCCCTCCCTCTTTAATCAATATTTTCCCAAAGACATCAAACAAGCTCAAGTTCTCTGATAATTACTTACAAATTATACTTCAATTAATTGGTGATCTTCTTGATGAGTTGCACAGCTTGAGATTCTCTTCTAAATGGGATTCCTAAACAGGTTATCAACTTTCAGGACTCATTTTGGACACTACAAGTAGCTAGTCATGCCCTATGGGCTTACTACATTTTGATCTCAGATGAGTGATTTATTTCAGAGATATCTCTAAACACTTCATTCGAACATAATAATCTACAACTCATCATGGGGGAAAAACACATTGCACACTAGTATTACCCACCTTGAGTGAGCATCTATTATATGCCAAGTTCTCCGATGTTGCTTTGCTCAACTACAAGTTGTCTATCTGGATCGTGTAGGTAAGAATAGCAATGGGCAATTGAAAATAGAAGTTATCGTGTAGGTAAGAATAGCAATGGACAATTGAAAATAGAAGTTATCTTTAGGCCTGTGCAAAAGACTCTAAAGGCTCTAAGGGGATCAGTGGAACTCACATGAGGATTCAACATCATTGTTGTTCATCACTACGCTAACCAACACCGACACCGTACATTGGGCAATGGAGGCCCAATGTACTTTTCCAGATTTAAAGCAAAGCATTAACTTCTCCGTCTATCCTCAAACTTCCAGACTTTTATAGGCATTTTCGCATTGAATATGATGCTTAACAAGGCAGCATTAAGGCAATCTTGATGCACAAGAGTCATCCTATTGCTTATATTAGCCAGTCCTTAAAAGTTAATGGCAAACTAGACTCCGCATGCGACAAAGAAATGTTGATCATTCTTCTCGCGGTCAAAAAGTGATAATACCTATAAGGTCAATCATAACACTATACTCACCAACCACATGCCTCTTAAGTACATATTGGACCAACATGATTCTTAAAACATCATCAACATGATTTATCACTAAGCTTCATGGCTTTTCTTCTGTGATGAAGTAAAAGGAAGGGCGGACTAACAAGGTTGCCGACACTTTTCTCTCCTACTTAAGGAATCTACTATATTCTCTCTTATCATAGTTAAGGCAGACTGACGGTTAGCTCTGAGATGCACACTACTGATTCCTTCTTCATTCAATTTAACGATCAACTACTCCAGCATTATTGCCTTCCGCCAAACACCACCAAGAAATATGACATCTTCCTCTATGAAGACAAGAGTGATGGCAAGCCTGACTTCTGATATTCATAGCTTTGTCATTTATGAGCTCCATGACACACCACTGAACTCTCAGGGGTCATTATGGACTTCAATGCATCATAATAGACCAGATACAATATATGGTGCGAAACCATGCCAATGTCAAAGTGGACTTACCATTTTTATCATAACTTTCCTCATTACTCATAAGGAATCCTCTTGGTTCGTGTACTACTTTGGTTATCTTCTTTCTAGAGTTTGCAATCCTTTGTTAGTTTAAGACTAAGAAATGGCTCATCTATAGCTATACTACTCTAGAAGGATCTTAATAAGGGTAGAAGGAATGTTGGACGTTCATGATGCCGTAGTTGATTTTTCAGGGAAAATTGTGATTGGTTTAGGGCAAATTGGTCAATTTGAATGGAAGGACTCTAATAATAATAATAATAACTCTAAACCCCCCTATAACAAGCCTTCAACAATAGAAGTTTTCAACCATAAGTACAAAAAAGATATTAAATATTAGAGATTTTGGAAGTAGAAGGTGGGTTTCAAATCATAAAGTACTTCTATTAATGCTAAATCTTGGAATAGAATATTTTAAATATTAGTTGCAATGGTCAAGATCTGTTGAAGAAGATTTATAGGGAATTGACATGAGAAATTCTTTAGATATTCAAATTAGTGATGTATAGAACGGTGTAGAAAAGAGAGAATAAAGATTTAAAATCATCATAGAAAAAAGTTCTGTTTACCACATAAATAAGTAAAAGATACATTCTAATGTTTAAAATATATTAATAAATTAAGTAATTAAGAAATAATATTGTGCCCAAATTGACCAACAGCCACTCCTATAAATTATGAAAATGTTTTTGCACAGATGTTTTGTTATATAAAGTACTTTTAATTAAATATTTTTGTATTAATTTCTTTGAAGCTACACTAATATAGTTTCTATTTCTTATATCGTGCGCATTATGCATATGCAATTAAACTAGATAGATAGATAGATAATTATAGTTTCTATATTCAACTTGTCAAAGATGGACCTAGCTAGTGCCGTTCTTTTTTGGCAAAACTTCAGTGTAGGTGCCTAATGTTTTAGCCAAAATTTCATACGGCTCCTTAGACTTTGAAAGTCATTGACATAAGTATTTTTGAATTTTTTTTCGTTAACAATTGCTGACGCAGCAGAAACTTTTTATCTTTTTATTTTCTTGTTGATTGGACTGCCTTTTCTCTCTCTCGCTCTCCCCTTTGCCACATGGTCTCTCTCATTTACATAGACCGGAATTTAAATGGTAACTCTCTTCGCAGCCCCTATTCTCAAAAAGAACACCCAAAAAAATTGCTCCTTTCTCAAAAATCCTAAATCAACAAAAAGGCACTCTTAACCTTAAAAATTCACACCAAGCTCAAATTATGAACTTGAGCCATTTTACTTCTCCGCTTCATCCCACACAGAACACCCAAAAGAACATTCTCTCATTCTTTAGATGATAGAGATAATTGGAATTAGGGATTCATTCTGGTCTATTTAAAAAACAATAAGAGAGAGCTGTCCACTAATTGTCCAAACAGCAAAGAAAAAGGAAAATGACAAAAAAAAATCATGTCACATAAGCAATTATCAACGGAAAACTTTAAAAAAATACTTAAATTGATGATGAGATTAACGTTAAAGATCTCTTTCGATGACAAGTTTAAGAACATAAATGAAATTCCGCTAAAACACTAGGGGACTAAACTTAAGTTTTGCCTTTTTCTTTAACGGGAAAATGCGATCAGAGGACTATGATAGGATCTATTTGGACAATCCTATAGCTTTGGGACATATCTACATTAATGTTTCCAAAATTCAAATCTCCTTTCCTCATTTCTTTCATCTAGTCATCCTCCCCGTCTACCTTATCATTTCTCGATCTATGCTCTTCCTACCATCACGTTGAACTCGATTATGTCAAGAGAAACATAAGATGAGAAATACATACATGCTCAACATAAATGCTAATGCCTTTGTGCCAATTCCTTTTTTAATTCAGAAAACACTATGATCAATCTAGCAAAAAACCAATTCGCATCACATATTGCAATGAAAGTGCAAACCAATTTCTTTCGGTGATATCAAAAGCCAGTAGCAAAAGATATTAGCATTCCTTAATAAGGAAAATCATACAAAGAGGCAAACCATTGAAGCTTAACCAATCAAACCCAGGAAGCATCCAAGGAGCAAGAAAAACATTAACGTATTCTGATCTCACCTAACCGAGAACTGCTCTTCTTCCTCCGCTTCATCTTCATCCTCTCCATCTCGAGCTGCACCTCCATAAACATCTTCATCCTCTTCAACTCCAACTCCTTCACAAACTCCATCCTGTGCCTCTCCAGCTCCATCATCTGCTGCTGCTTCGCACTCTCCACCCTCTCGTAAACCCCCGCAAAATTCACAATCGCCCTCGCAAGCTGTCCCATTTCTCCTCCTCCTCCTCCTCCTCCTCCTCCCCTCTCGCATCCAACCAAACCCTCCCATTTCCTCTTCTCACCCCCTCGATCCTCCCCCTCATCACCATCCAACTCTTTGTCATTCTCGCCTAACGAGCTCTCACTAGATGACTCCTGCGGCCCAAACCTCCAAGATCCACCCGAAAATCCACCCACATTAGAGCTAGAACTAGGGTTAGGTTTTCGGGGCTTAACCGTAAACATCAGCCTCGGACGCCGAGGCGGAGAGATCACCGGCGATCTCTTGCCCGCGGACGACGAGCTGGGGCCCATGAAAGCGTCGAACTTATCAAAGAGAGGCCACTGAGAGGTCCCCGGGGGCTTCGACTTTTCGAGCTTGTACTTCTTCTTCACCGTGTCGATCCTGTTCCTGCACTGGACGTCGGTCCTCCTCGGCCGGCCGAGGAGATCCTGGCGGGCGTTGACGGCGTCGGCGACCTCCGACCAGTCGCTCTGGCGGAGGTTCCCGCGCTCCAGCAGTCCTCTCGGCCGCCGCCGGCGGGGGGCATGATCTAGGGTTAGGGTTAGGGTTTGGGGTTGAAATAGAGAATTGGGGATTTTGGGAGAGAGGGGGAGTCGTCGTCGGTCGAAAACATCTGTAGGCACCGGACGGTAACGTGACCCGCGAAAAGAGAGGGTAGGTTTGAGTTTTGGGGACGGGGCTTGGAGTCATACCGGCGGTGAGCGGAACCAAAGTCTCGGGAAACAAATAAGAAAAGGGTTCTTTTTTCCATACTAGTGCCTTGTGTAATTTATATTTTGAAATTATGCATTAAATCATTAAAATTGCTGTCATATTCTCATAAGCTGTTCAAATTAGCACTTTTAGTTATTATTTCTACTATTGATTGTAACTAACTTCAAAGTAACTTTAGAAATAGCGGAAGTAATACCAAGTTCATGACTTGAGGGACTAATTTTGAAATAGCTTAAGAAATTGGGATCTAAAAGTATTTTTAATGATTTGTGGAACTAAGTCCAAAATATAAAATAAGTTTTTTCCCCATTGAACCTCCCCTAGCGTAGACTCTATTCTATGTTGCCACCCTTCAGTACTTGAATTTTAGAAACCACCCTTAATAGCATTCTATTAATGTAGAACCCCCCATGTCTATTTTTCATATAATATTCCATCTAAAAATTATAGTTTAGTAATTTTGCTCCTACACAAGTTTAGTTTTGTAGAATTTTCCGTACCAATGTTTACTCCTACACAAGTTTAATTTTGTGGAATTTTGAGTATCAAAGTTAAATTTTGTTGAACTTTGAATATCAAAATTTAATTAAATGTTTTTATATTAGTCCCCCACTTCTTCATATCTAAAAGATACAATTAAAATTTTATTGAAATTTGAGTTATTAAAATTAACTTTTATTAAACTTTGAGGCATCAAAATTAAATTTTGTTGAATTTTGGAAAATTGTTTGGGTAAGAAAGAACTTTGGGTTATGAAAGTAAGCAAATGAAATGACTTTGTTGTATTTTAAAGTTAAGCAAAACATTGGGTGGCTAAATTAAAATGCGAAATAACTTAGGCTATTTAAGTTTGATCCCAATGTTCAACAAAATTAAATTTGTATAGGGGTAATTTTTTATTGTAATTTTTTGGATGGAAAATTGGAAGGAAAATGACATATGTTTAGTTCTGTCTTAACAGAATCAATGGTAGCCAATAGTGGTTTCCTGAAATCCGGGTAATTAGGAGTGGTAAACATGTAATAGAGAGTAAGCTAAGTATGGTTCCATACTTCCATGCAAAAAAAAAAAACATATAAAATATTTAAAGAACTAATAGGTGGTCCATAGAAAAACAACAATTTCACACACTTTTATGCACGCTATATCTGGTAGTTATGTTTTTAAACTATTTTTAATTTTGTTAGTAACATGTGGAATATTTTAAGGTGAAAAAAGTGAATACTAGCATAAAAACAACAAATATGTATGATTTAGCAGATTTTCCTTTAAAGTTTAATGAAATATTCATAAAATTGAACTAAACATAGAAGGGTTTTTTTCCCTCATGAAACCGCCTCTAAAATAGTTCAAATCGGTAGAAACCACCTTTGAGATTTTTTTTCCGTTATGCGTAAACCACCTTCTAAGCGATTTAGTTTTCAAAGAGCTATGTTTTATCAATGTTTGCTCAATTAATAATACCCAAAATACTCAAACTATCCTCATTAGCCTCAGGTGCCTGACACGTGCTTCCCAACTATACGTGTAATTAATGAGGATAGTTTGAGTAATTAAGGAATTAACTAAGGGGCTGTTTGGTTCGTTTCCTTGATATAGAGAAATGCAATTCCATGTAAAGAAACACAAGTTTTGAGTTTTCCAAACTTTTCTAAGAAATAGATTGTTTTGCTTTGGTTCGCACATAAAAAATGGTGGGAAACCAATGTATTTATTTTTCTTGTGTTTGGTTCGCATAGAAAAAAAAGGAAAACTTTTATAAACAAAGCATAGAAGGAAAAAAATCTGACGTGGCAGAGTTTTCATCAATTTCACTTGGTTGGGGAAGGAAATCGGAGAGGGAAAAAAAATCTTAGTTGGCGGCGATTTCAGCAGAGTTTTCCCTCTTCCATCCGAGCGAACCAAAGCGGCACAAAGAAATGGACGGAAACAAAAAAGCTGACGTGGAGGGCTAAAAATCTGACGTGGAGGGGTTTTCTGAGTTTTCCACCCCTTATAATAGCGAACCAAACAGGCCCTAAGCAAAGTTTGACAAAAACGATTGATTGAAAACTAAAGCCACTTTTAAGCTGGTTTAGGGATAAAAAAAATTTCAAAAATTGTTTTTATCGATTCTATTTGACCTGTTTTTAAGGTGGTTATCTGTTGGCGATTCGAAACAATCAATCGAACCCTTGCCCTTCCGGACCTTGTGTTGAAAGTAGGAAAGTAGGAATAAACTACAAATAAAGATCTAACCTTGTAAAAATAGTAAAAGAGACGAACACACAGATTTAACGAGGTTCGGCAACGTGCCTACGTCCTCGGGAGCCACACCACACAATCTCTTTATTAATTGAAGAAGAAAATACAAGCTCTCAAACAAGGGGTAAATCTCTCTGAGATTCTCTCTCTCTTTGCAGCCAAAAAGCTCTCTTTTTGATGTCTTACAAACCCTAAAATCGTTTGGGGTATATATAGAATCCTGGTTGAAACAGATTCCTAAACAGATCAGGAAACTGTCTGGGCGATTCGCGGTCGACCGCCGTGCCAAGGCCGGTCGACCGGCCAGAGAAAAATCTGTTTACAGGGTCCTGTGCACATTTGCGGTCGACCGCAGCGGCCACGCCGGTCGACCGACCAGAGCGAAAACTTCTTCTCAGTCTCCTGCAGTGCACGCGGTCGACCGGCCCTGCCACTGCGGTCGACCGCACAGTCTTCTGACTGTTTTCTTCGTCTTTTCGATTGCAGCTTTGGGTCTACACACTTAGACTAACAATCTCCCACTTGGAGACCAAAGCGTCATCAATGAGCTCACCCGAACTCTCCCCTTCTTCGCATGTATCTTTTCCCCCAAAAAATTCTTTCTTCAATCAACATCCCGACGATCGGGCCGATCCTCGTAGTGTGGCTCCGCCTTCGTCTTCTACTCATGAAGGCCAACTGAAGTTGCGCACAACTCCAGTTTCTCAATGGTGACTGCCTTCGTCAACATGTCTGCCGGATTTTGACTCCCCAAAATCTTCATTAAATGCAACTTTCCGTCCTCAACTAGCGAGCGTATAAAATGGTATTTGACGTCGATGTGCTTCGTTCTGGCATGATATACTGGATTCTTGGCAAGATGTATAGCGCTCTGGCTATCACAATAAAGAACTCCTCTCCCTTGCTTCAGATCCAACTCTTCCAAGCACCCGTTAGTCACCTCGACATACTCAGCGTCGGTTGTAGACAAAGTCACAATTTTCTGCAGACGTGAGACCCAGCTCACTGCTGTCGACGCTAAGGTATAAACATACCCCGTGGTGCTTCGCCTCGTATCATGATCACCGGCGAAGTCCGCATCCACGCAACCCTGCAGCACCAACTCCTTCCTCCTGAAACATAGTGGCTTGTTCGTTGTTCCCCTCAAGTACCGCATTATCCACTTTACCTCAAGTCCCGCATTATCCACTTTACGGCCTCCCAATGCTGCTTTCCTGGATTGCTTGCAAATCTGCTCACAACTCCCACTGCATGGGCGATGTCCGGCCTCGTGCAAACCATCGCGTACATGAGACTCCCAATGGCTGAAGAATATGGCACCCTGCTCATATGCTCTCTATCTGTATCTGTCTTAGGCGATTGCTCCTCAGATAACTTGAACTGACTTCCAAGGGGTGTGCTAACAACTTTAGCATTCTGCATGTTGAACCTCTGAAGTACCTTCTCAATGTATTCAGCTTGGCTCAAACTCAATGTCCCTTCAGCTTCATCCCTACTGATTCGCATCCCTAGAATCTGCTTCGCTGCACCCAGATCCTTCATTGCAAATTCCTTTGCTAGCTGCCTCTTCAAACTGTTTATCGCTTGTTCGTTGTTCCCCTCAAGTACCGCATTATCCACTTTACGGCCTCCCAATGCTGCTTTCCTGGATTGCTTGCAAATCTGCTCACAACTCCCACTGCATGGGCGATGTCCGGCCTCGTGCAAACCATCGCGTACATGAGACTCCCAATGGCTGAAGAATATGGCACCCTGCTCATATGCTCTCTATCTGCATCTGTCTTAGGCGATTGCTCCTCAGATAACTTGAACTGACTTCCAAGGGGTGTGCTAACAACTTTAGCATTCTGCATGTTGAACCTCTGAAGTACCTTCTCAATGTATTCAGCTTGGCTCAAACTCAATGTCCCTTCAGCTTCATCCCTACTGATTCGCATCCCTAGAATCTGCTTCGCTGCACCCAGATCCTTCATTGCAAATTCCTTTGCTAGCTGCCTCTTCAAACTGTTTATCTCTTCTAAACACGGTCCTGCTACCAACATGTCATCAACATATAATAACAAAATAATGAAGCTGGACTCGAACCTTTTGAAATAGCAGCAATGATCTGAATTGCATCTTCTGTAGCCATTATTCTGCATGAAGTTGTCAAACTTCTTATACCACTGTCTCGGGGCCTGTTTCAAACCGTATAAGCTCTTCTTGAGCTTGCACACCATCTCTTCCTTTCCTTCTTCAATGAAGCCAACAGGCTGCTTCATGTAGATTTCTTCATCCAAGTCACCATGAAGAAAGGCAGTCTTCACATCTAACTGCTCAAGGAAGAGGTCTTCTGCAGCTACCAAACTCAACACCACTCTGATGGTTGTGAGTTTCACAACAGGGGAAAATATCTCCGTGTAGTCCACTCCTTCCCGCTGTTGAAACCCTTTCACTACTAATCTGGCCTTGAATCTCTTGCTTCCATCACTCTCCTGCTTGACCCGGTAGACCCATTTATTGTGCAAGGCTTTCTTCTGCGCAGGTAGCTGGGCTAACTCCCATGTCTCATTAGTGAGTAGAGAATCCATCTCCTCCTGCATCGCATGCTCCCACTGCTGAGATTCACTCACTTGCACTGCCTCTTCATAACACTCCGGCTCTCCGCTATCTGTTAAGAGTAGATAATCAAGTGACGAGAGGTATTTGGGATTTGGTTTGGGTACCCTAGATGACCTCCTAGGCTCCATGCCCTGGGTAGTAGTTTCTGCACCTGTAGTCTCCTTCGTTCTACGGTCAGAACTGACATCGTCGCCCCCATCTGGAAGTTCCTCCAAGTCCATGTACTCGGATCCACCTGTATCCGTAGTGCTGCTCCCACTGCTTTGGCTATCATTGGCATTGTCCATGTCCTTGTACATCACATCCTCATTGAATATCACATCCCGGCTCCTGATGATCTTCCTGTTCTTTTCATCCCAATGACGATACCCGAACTCATCAATGCCGTATCCAATGAAAGTGCACTTTTGTGACTTAGCTTCTAGCTTGTCCCTGACATGGTCACTGATATGAACATAAGCCACGCAACCAAATACCCGCAAGTATGAGAGATTTATCTTCTTTCCACTCCAAACCTCCTCTGGAATCCCAAAATCTAATGGAACTGATGGCCCGTGATTAATAAGGTAAGCTGTCGTATGCACCGCATCCGCCCAAAATGTCTTAGGCAGACCTGCATGTAATCGCATGCTCCGCGCACGCTCTGTCAAGGTCCTGTTCATCCTCTCTGCAATGCCGTTCTGCTGCGGCGTCCCTGGAGTAGTCCTCTCTAAACGAATCCCATTCGTAGCACAGAACCTCTTGAACTCCTCCAGCTCGTATTCTCCACCATTATCTGATCTCAAGCACTTCACCTTCAGATCTGTCTCGTTCTCGACCATGGCCTTCCACTTCTTGAAGATCTCGAACACCTCTGACTTGTGCTTCATGAAGTAAACCCACACCTTCCTCGAGTGATCGTCGATAAAGATAGTATCTCGAACCGCCAAAAGAAGACACACTGGCTGGGCCCCATACATCTGTATGAATCAACTCTAGCTTCTGAGCCTTAGGTGGCCTTCCACCCTTCTGGAAACTAACCCTCTTCTGCTTCCCAAAGATGCAGTCTTCACAAACCCCGACTTCCACGGTGTCGATCCCGGTTAGCTTTCCTTGTGAATGTAGAATTTTCATCCCTTTCTCGCTCATGTGCCCCAGCCTATTGTGCCACAGATCTGTACTCTCCTTGCCAGCTGCAATTGCGAGGGTGTCACTCGCATGTGAAGTGAGGTAGAGAGTTCCCGTTTTATTGCCTCGGGCAACAATCATCGTACCGTTGGAGATTCTCCACGAATCCCCGGTGAATGTCAAAACGTAGCCTTCTGCTCCAAGTTGTCCTACCGAAATAAGATTTCTCTTCAACTTTGGTACGTGTCTCACGTTCTTTATGTTCCACTTAGAGCCCTTCATCTGAATCTGCATGTATCATTTCCAACAATATTACATGGCTCATTGTCCCCCAAATACACTTGGACGATTTCCTTCTAACCTCCTCGGATAGAATCATGCTAACAACCTCATTCAGCTTCAACTTCTCTTTCCCCGCCGAATTGCTGATTGCCGTCACACAACCTGCCCAACTATCCGGCAACTGCGATAGTAGTAGAAGGGCCTGCACTTCGTCATCGAACGTGATGTCCACGGAGATAAGTTGATCAACAATCGTGTTGAACTCGCTGAGGTGCATCGTGAAGGACCGTCCTTCTGCCATCTTGAGGTTGAAAAGAGTTTTGACTAGATGCACCTTGTTTGCTGCCGACGGTTGCTCGTACATCTTCGCGAGCGCTTCCATAAGCCCCACCGTCGTCTTCTCCTTCAGAATATTGTGGGCTACTGATTTGGCGAGCGACAACCGGATTTGCCCTAGAGCCTTCCTATCCAGTACCTCCCAATCACCATCTGACTCCGTCGTCTTCTTTCCCTTTTCCTTGCCCAGAAGCGGGCGATACAAGTCCTTCTGGTACAGATAGTCCTCCATCTGCGACTTCCAGTAGGCAAAATCTGATCCGTCGAACTTCTCAATCTTTGATTTGCTTTCCTCTGCCATGGCTTTCACACAAATTGCTGAACGAAGCTCTGATACCAGTTGTTGGGGATTCGAAACAATCAATCGAACCCTTGCCCTTCCGGACCTTGTGTTGAAAGTAGGAAAGTAGGAATAAACCACAAATAAAGATCTAACCTTGTAAAAACAGTAAAAGAGACGAACACACAGATTTAACGAGGTTCGGCAACGTGCCTACGTCCTCGGGAGCCACACCACACAATCTTTCTATTAATTGAAGAAGAAAATACAAGCTCTCAAACAAGGGGTAAATCTCTCTGAGATTCTCTCTCTCTTAGCAGCCAAAAAGCTCTCTTTTTGATGTCCTACAAACCCTAAAAACGTTTGGGTATTTATAACAAACCCCAGCCAAACAGGATTCCTACACAGAATAGGAAACAGCGAATCTGCGTCGCGGTCGACCGCTTTGCCAAGGTCGGTCGACCGGTCAGAACGAAATCTGTTTACAGGGTCTCGTGCACATTTGCGGTCGACCGCAGCGGTCACGCCGGTCGACCGACCAGAGTGAAAACTTCTTCTCAGTCTCCTGCAGTGCACGCGGTCGACCGGCTCTGCCACTGTGGTCGACCGCACAGTCTTCTGACTGTTTTCTTCGTCTTTTCGATTGCAGCTTTGGGTCTACACACTTAGACTAACAGTTATCATGGAAAAACTCTAAACATAATGACTAAAAAGGGTTTTTAGGTATTAGTCTCTCAAATCTTCAATAATTCCATATTAGCCTCTCAAATCTTTGAATTGCTAATTACTCCCTCAAAATCTCATTAGGTCTTGCAGCTTAGTCTTGCTTTAGTTTTTTTCATTTAAATTTTCAAACCTTGTTGGTTTAGCTACTAATCCAACACCCATTATTAACAAATTATTCTTCATTTAGAGGATTGTACAGATTTTTAGAGGGGATATGATCATTAGGAATCTTAGAAATAGGTTAGAGAAATTTTCTAACTGTTTTAGAGAAGATGACTCAATGAGTTTGGGCTTTTTTTCATTTTAAACTAGTTAAGAAACAAGGTAAGAAACTTAACAGAAGGGTAAAATGATAACCTCCCCTTAAAAAGTTAGATTTAGGGACATCCCCATCAAATCTAACACGGGTTTACTAGAGGAACCAATTTGCAAAAAACCTTGTGAGGGACTAATAAAAAATTCAAAGACTTAAGGGATTAAATAAAACTACTAAACATTTGAGGGACTAATATCTAAAATACAGATACCATTTTTTTATTTTTTCATATTCAACCCAGAGTTGAATAAAATACTATTGAAGTGTATTGGAACCCCCTAACCATATCTAGTGAGTTAAAAAGTACACACTAGAAAGGCTAACAATTTTTCTCATGCTCTACTTATACAATAGCAACTGCATATGTGAAATGAAAACTTAATTAGATCTTATCATTTTCTCAATCACTAACTAGAATTGCTCACTACTCAATGGACATCTAGGTACTAATTACTAGTAATGTTTTTTCTTTTCCAAAATTTCCCCAGATTTGAAATACAAAGACCGCTGTCATGTCCACTTCAAATCCCATACGGATAAATAGTGCAAGCTCAATAATATATATGTAGTCGATGATGAATAATTGGAGATCGCAAGTGGTACTATGCTTGTTGTGTATGGGATAATATTGTCACATTGTTTTGATAACAGAATCCAGCATAATTTTTCATTCTCCAAGTGAGATGCATTTGAAAGGTATTAAATTTTTTTTCCTTGAGGAATTCTTCCCATCAAATTGTTGTTTGAAAGGTTTAGAAGATACAAGAATGTCAAAAAAAAAGTCAGTTCTTGAAGAATCTATCCTCATAGATGGTTGGTAGAAGGTCTCATTGTTCAGGTTATGTCATTTTTTTTCTATGATAGTATTATTTAAAAAGTTCAACATGTAAAGGCTTTGGGGTTCACCTATCACCTCATGAATACCATCTTCAAAACTGTTGCTTGAGAAATCACTAGAAGTATAAGATATTATTAAGATCCTGACAATGATTAATTCATTGCCATTATTTATGACTGTAACCTCGTAATCATGTGTGGAAGATCCATCATCTGTTAGATTTCAAACAGTAGTAAATTTTTAAAGGTAAATTTCCATCAAAGTGATTGGAGGAAAGGTTAAATATTTGAAGTTTCGGAAACGCGTGGTTAGCCTCGTGACTTTCCATAATGTAATGTCCAATAAGTGGCGTTGTTAGCCTCGTGACTTTCCATAATATAATGTCCAATCAGTGGCGTAGCCAGGATTATTTTTGCCCTGGGCGAAAAATAAAGGGATTGTGTTGAGCAAGAGGAAGTAGAGGAGGCCGATGTTGGCGATTGTGTCGAGCACTGTCAGACTGCATTTGGGGAACATATTGTCGAGAAATCCGTGGCTGCGGCCGAGGGCTGATGGTCCCAGCAGAATGTGGCTTCGTCAAAAGAACAGTCTCTGTTGCCTTCAGTATCTCTTCAACTGATCTTCTGGTGCCAATATACTCTGAGATCACCTCCCACCTCCGAGACGTTCCCTTTGGATATTTTACCATCCCTTTTGGTGCCAATATACTCTGAGATCACCTCCCACCTCCGAGACGTTCCCTTTGGATATTTTACCATCCCTTTTCGTAGCATTTCAATTTCTTCTCTCCGAGACGTTCCCTTTGGATATTTTACCATCCCTTTTCGTAGCATTTCAATTTCTTCTTTTCCCCATGACCTCTCTCTCTTCTCATAGTTGTTTAGTACATTACCTGGCTTGATTTGACTCCCAACTCCATTTACATGTGGACTCTTCTCTTCTGGTTTTGGTACATTTGAGTTCCTTTTGCCTAGTGCATCTTTTACCAGTTGAATCTTGCCCTGGCAACTGCCTAGGGCAAGCTACACATGGCTCCGCCACTGTGTCCAATGGTCCGTGAAATGTATTTCCTCGAAGAATAAGGATCGAAAAGTTAATCATATGTCCTTCTCAAAATGGAAAAGCATCCTCTATATGATTGTTTTCGAGGTATAGAACCATTAGCAACCCACAAATTGAGCAAAGTTGGGGAGATTGGACCTTTAAAATGTTTGTCACTAAGTATCAAATTCCCCAACATGCATGCTTCATTTAAAAATGGAGGAATGGCCTCTTGAAGCCAGTTCCCTTTAAGATTCTGATTTTGCACCTAGTTGGGAGCATGAATTTATTTCAAGAGCTAAATTAGCAAGACGAATAATCAATTAAGCAAAAGTGTTAGAGCTTTGTGCACTAGTTCCGAGATAGAGTAGCTATCTGGACAGTTCAGATAACTGTGTCAAAAAAGAGAAAAGTCAAACAGTTGATAATTAACCTATATATTCCGCAACAAAATAGCATTGTAGATGTGAGGAATACGACTCAACTAGACATGGTTTAGAATATCTACCCATTTGGTTTTGACAACAAAATAGCAAGACTGAGACCCTTGAAAGGAATCTCACTCCATCACTAATGCCTTGCAAACCTCCGGCCCTCTTTATACATGCTCGCTTGTGGCCTCCGTTGCAGCTGGCGGTCATTCTCTTCTGCATCCTGCACCCATTCCTTGCCACCTCTAGTGATCTATCACATCCTCCTCACCTCAAGGCCAACCACTGCACAAGCACGTGCTTTTGCCACACTTTGATCTGCCGAGAGCCACACGTCTATTGCTAGCAACTGCAGCACTCCCCGGATCATGCGCATGACCACCCTACGCTCATTAGAGCACCTTCGCTGACCTCTTTTTACTGCAGATTCTGATCTAACTTTTATATCTTGATCTCAATTAGATCTGAACAATATTTTCTTATTCTTTTTCTTCTTCTTCCTCTTGACCCTTGCACTGCCGATCTTTGATTCCACATCATCATCACCTCTCTTTCACAAACTTGCCCTCGGATTCATCATCGTGGCTTGGATACCACTTGTTGGGATTCGCCAATCCTCAACTATGATCTCTGTAATAAGAAGATTAAACACATACTCACAAGATAGAAAATAATACAAGCAAGAAGAAAAAAATACCAAGATATGTGGTTCAGTCGATCAACTTCGACCTACATCCACATAGCAACAGTATGAGAATCCAATTATGCATGATGGAGAGCAATACAAGAAGAATCGCTCACAGATGCTCCCCTTTCCCCTCCCCTCCCCTCCCCTCCGTGCCCCCCAATACACACATAGCCTCTCTCGCTCTCATATTCTAAGAGCATCTCCAACAGCTTCCCCATTTTATTGGTATTCTCGCTTTTGGAGAATTTTGGGTTTTTTTGGTCCAACAGATTCCCCATCTCATTCCCCAAAATAGGGATGAAGGACAAAAAATAGGGAGCATTCTCCAAATCTGCAGCATTCTGCAAATTTTTACAGAGAGCTTTATCATAAATGCAGCACATTCTTCAAAACAGGATGGAGGAGAAAATAAACACAAAACAAAATCCGTAATTACAAAAAAAACCATGGGGGCAGTTTCAATGCATTAAGAGCATCCTAAAATAGGGATGTAGAATATTTTTATTATTGTAATAAATGCAGGATTCTTCAAAATAAGACAGCTGTTGGAGTTACAGCAAAAATGATTTGAAGAATATGATTTTTGCTTCCCCATTTTGATTTTTTTTTTTAAGAAAGTTGTTGGAGATGCTCTAAAAACGCTCAACCTCACCACAAGCTATCTCACGGCTATTTATAGGTGCTAAACACTAACGCTAATGGGCCCAAATGCCCATATGGCCTAGAGTCCATTGGATACCTAAATAGTCAACAATTCCTATTTGAAGTAAGGTCAGCTACCTTATCATCAAATGACCCAAAATCTGTGCCTTAATATGACCGAGCCAAGGATGATGGATGCCGAGCAGTAGCACAGTTCTGAGTATTGAGGCATCCCTAATAATAATATAATTAAGAATAGTGATGACACTACTACTACTATACTATAAAAGAGAAACGTACGAGGACCATAACATTTTAATACCAAATGACATACTTCCTTTTTTACACTTTCTGTTGATTAGTTTCTATATTTTGGCATTAAAAGTGGAGGATAATTAGTTAATTACTAAGGCTCAAGAATGTTGGGGTTCACATTAGATTGTTGGGAGGGATGATTAGGGGCGTCCAAATGGGCCTGAGGTCCAGGCCCGGCCCGGTGCTCGGCCCTGACCCGGCAGGACCGGGCCCGGGTTTGGCCCGGAAACCCGAGTCAAATAGCGGTTCCGGCCGCCTCGTTGGCGCCCGCACGGGCCGGCCCCGGCCCAAAAAACATGTCGGCCGAGTTGTCGGTCTGGCCGGGCCAGGCCAACGGTCACTTAAGTGACTGTTTAATGACAAAAGTCGGACCGGGACGGGCCCGAGTTTGACCCGGAAACCCGAGCCAAACCGGGTTCCGGGCCTAGGCCGCCTCGTCAATGCTCGCACTAGGCCGGCCTGGCCCGGCAAAAAAACGATTGGGTCAGGGTTGTCGGGCCAGGCCGGGCCAGCCCGTGGCCCTGCCCGGCTCAAACGGTCACTTAAGTGACCGTTTAATGACAAAAGTCGAGCCAGCCCGGTCGTAACGGCCATTTTTGGCCTTTTGACCAAAATACCCCAAAAACGGTCAAAATTTGAGGTATTTTAGTCATTTGTCTAGGGGATTGCCTATATAAATAGAGGTCATTTTTATTTGTTTTTCTCATTCAAAACTCATCTACTTCTCTCTAATACTCTCTTATACTCTCTAATAATCGCTTTAGCTCTCTAATTCTTCAATCAAATGGCTTCCTCATCTGATTATGAATGACAAAACCCAACTCCCGAAATGAGTCCTCCTACTACAGGAGGTAAAGCTACTACTCCTACTCCTATCGATGTTAATTCCGAATCCGGTGGTGACGATTCTATTACACCAAGAGCTCCTAAAAAGATCGAGATCCGATATGTAAAATTTTTTCGAGAAGATAGACGTCACTAGGGATGAACACGGTAGGCTTCTCACCCAGAAGGCTAAGTGTGTGTTGTGCAGCCATGTTTTCCAAGCTCATCATAAGAGCGACACCAACCACCTCAAACGCCATTTGGATAAACACAACAAATGTCAGACGCCTCAAAGTGATATCCGACAATCTATGCTCTCATAATCATCATCTTCTGATAGTCTCGGTAGTTGAAATTATGACGCAATCCGAGCCAGCCAGGAAATACGTCATCAGGTTTATCATTCTTAAAAACCTTTCTTTTAAATTAGTAGAAGATGGTGAATTTGAAGATTTATTTACAGAAGGTTTTTGCCCCACATTTAAAAAAATTTCTCGTCAAACTTGTCAACATGATATTTTAAAATATTATCAGGAGGAACAAGGAAAAATAATTTCTTATTTTCAATGTTTAAACTATAATTTTTTTTTAACTTTTGATATTTGGACATCTAAAGAAAAAACTGGTTATTTATGTATCACAGCACACTGGATTGATAAAAATTGGTAAATGTTTAAAAGAGTTATTTTTTTATTACATTTGAAGAGTCACATACTGGTATTAATATTGCAAATTTATTAATTGAGAAACTTACAAAATTAGAAATATCGGAAAAAATATTTTCTCTTTCACTAGATAATGCAAGTAATAATAATGTAGCTGTTGATTATATCAAAACATCTCTGCTATTGTCATGTCGTGATAATCTTTTTCATATTAGATATGTCTGTCATATTTTAAATTTAACTATTCAAAGCACATTTGGTAAAATTAAATACATGATAGAAAAGGTTAGGTCAGTAGCTTATGCTCATAATGCTTCTGAACAAAGAATTAATAAATGGAAATAATTCTGTAAAAGAAAAAATATAAAACCCAGACTAATTCCAAAAGATGTTGACCATAGGTGGAATTCCACCTATGCAATGTTAAGTATAGTAATAGAATATAAAGAAATTATAAATAATTTTATTACTTTTTATACTTCTAGTTTTAGCTCTGGTAGTATTTATGGAATAACTGAAAATGAATAGACATTACAAGTTTTTTATGATGCTACTATGTTATTATCTGACTGTTATTATCCAACCATACTTTAGTTGCTTTACAAGTTTTAAATATTCAAAAAAATTAATAAATATCGTATGAATAATTATTTTAGAAATATAATTTTTCAAATGGAAAGTAAACTTAATAAATATTTTGTGCATATTCCTATTATTTTTGATTTGGGGGTTCTTATTGGTCCGTGTTTGAAGGATATTGGCCTTCGAAGTTTGTTAAATTCCTTGTATGGTAATATGATTATAGACATTAATGATGGTCAAACCATTACTGCTACTACTCATCATAATACTATTAGAAATTATTTTCAAAGATTATATGATGAGTATGTAGCTAAATATGGTGTAGCTACACATCAGTCTACAGCTTCTGCTTCTACGAGCTCAAGTCGGGGCAAAAGTGTAAGTTTTGATAGGTATGCAATGGTAACTGAGCTAACTGATGGATATGGACTTGGATCATCAGCGGAGGTTTCTAAAATTGATCAATATTTAACTGCATCTTTAGTTAAATGTTAAAATAATAGTTTAGGTACTTTGCAATGGTGGAAAGTATATGGAACAGTTTCATATCCTATACTTTTCATCATGGTTTTCACGGTAGCTTCAAAATCCGTCTTCAATACAACAGGACGTTTGATCGACGATCACAGGACATCGTTAGATCCGTATACTGTACAGGCGGTCATGTGCTTACAAGATTGGTGGAGGTACGAGAAAAGAACGCAAGGCATCGATCAGATGGCTGATATTGAAGATAAATTTGAAGAGTTAAAACTAACAAATAGATATAAAAAGTAAACAATATTCATCAAATTGTAATTTTTATTTCTTAGCTAAAAATTTGTAATAATTTATTTTAGAAACAGTTGTAAATGATAGTGATATAGATGAATAAATGCCAACCTAGTTGGGATGTACCCATCTATTGTGATGCGACGAATTTTAAAATAAATTAATAATTATAAACGATTTACTGATTATTAATAAAGAAGTTATTTTTATCATTTTAATTTTTATAATTTTTATATTTATAATTTATGTAATTTTAAATAATTAATAAATAATAATATGATTTTTTTAATTAAATTTTTGTTTAGTTCTTAGTTATGTATTATTAAAAATTTAAAGAAATAAAAAAATTAAAAAAATTAAAAAACCCAAAAAAACAGAGCCTCGGTTTTGCCCGGCCGGCCCATTTGGACACCTCTAGGGATGATGTGGTTCGGCCTTCTGGAAGGCCGTGTGCTAACAGTTAGTCAAGAAAGTAGTGAAGATTATTGAAAAGACTTGTAATTTGACCTCACGGATGAATTCCGAATCATTATGTTCTCATGTGAATTAAGTCATAGCGTGTTAATTCCGTTATTTTGCGTTGGAGACTACAATACGCTTGGCTGCAGGAAGAATACTTTAAAGAGTGAAGAATTGGACTTGATCATGCACCTGCGTACATTTACAAATAAACTGTTTGATTATAAATGAGCATTAATGAATTTAGAATAAAGCTAATTATAGGGCTTTTTTCCCCCTTCTGCTGGGGTGCTACTTGCATAGTAGCTAGTTGGATGGATCTTTACTTCATTACTGGTTTAAAGATAAGCTATGTCTGCTTTTACTTCTGCAAATAAACCGATAACGGTGAGTTAAATTTAGAATGAATCATAATTACATTAATAAATTGTAGGAAAAATTGAAACTCATGTGACAATGATTTGAGCACAATATTTAAAAGCGAAACAGAATAATCCATAGATATGTTTCGTATGAGAACAAATAAAATTTTCTTCGTCTTACAATGCCCGTACGAGCTATATGCAGCAGCTGCGCCCAATGCTAAATGTATTGTTTTTTGTTGTGCTACTCAAAGTCCAGAGATCAAGCCTTGTTAACTGTTATATTATGGTAAGATTATAAATGAGTGTTTTTGGTAAGCCTCGAGCTGTGACCCAAGGCCCAAGCCCAAAGCCCAATATATTTTAGCGTTGTGGTGGATTATTTCCAATTAACTTCGGCAAAATGGTTGGCTCGGTTGATTTTGATTTTTTTTTAAACTGAATCACACCGATTTAGATTCAAAACTGAATCAAAACGATCCAAATTGGTTCAGTGTGGTTCTGTTTGATTTGTTCGGTTTGAGGCTATGCATGTTAAGTTAAGAGTAACATAGCTAAAACTCAACTCACTTGCTTCCTTGAAGGTCCCATTCAACTTGAATCCTAGGATGATTAGCAAACTCGTCAAATTAACTAATTTTGCAAACTAAAATGAATTTTTAGTAATAAAGATAGAAAAAAGCCGTTAGTTGTTTCCTTTTGATCTCAAAAAAAAAAAAAAAAAAAAAAGCGAGTTGTAGACGATTATATTGAGAGTGGATGGTTTGGTTATCTCTGTTTTAAATATTCTACAACCTAACTGAACTGCTAAATTATGATCGATTCGGTCGGTGAAATCACTTTGCACCAATTTATGCTCAACCCTGCTCCCAGAAGCAAACAAAAAGAACTTTTGGATTTTTTTTTATAAACACAAAACTGTATGTTGAATTAATCTCAAACTCACATCTTTCAAAATCATTCTTAAATTATATCGAATAACTTTTTGGCGGTCGACCGCCGAAATCGTCGCGGTCGACCGGCCAAAGATCCAGAATCTGTACCAAGTCGTGCACGTTGCCGGTTGACCGCGAGCTTTGGCGCGGTCGACCGGCCGGAGAGCACCCAAATGTCTGTCAGCCCCAAAATCCTGTTCTTCTCCAATTTCTTCGCCGAATCTACAGGAATGGCACTCCTCTACTAGCTAGGGGACAAAAATATTTTCCCTCGCCCGATCGGATTTCTGCTTGATTCGGCTTTTGAAATGTGCTCGGTCAGCCATCGTAGAGTCATGCATTGCAGAGCTAATAGCTCTGCGCGGAAAGAACTCCGCACATCTGAATTAGCTAATACCAATGCGATGGTGTTAGCCTTGTGACCAAGAATTAGCTCCGCGATCAAGGATTAGCTCCTCGACCGAGGCAGATTTCAGCTTATAAATACTCCTCCATCTCCAGCATATTTCAAGGGCCCTTGATTTTGGCTGCTCTTATCTGGCTGGTTCTCTTGTTTGACGTTTGCTTTTGTTGCTCCGCAATAGCTCGACAGTTCAGAGTTCCAACTCCTTAATTAATCAAGAATTTTGGCCATTCGACTGGCTCTTTGTTGGTTCTTCCAACTAGTTTTGCCTGCAAAGCTTGGTGTCTGAGACCACTTTACTCCTTGTGATCAGTAATTGCTACTACCTTTTGGGGTTGCATTTACCGTTGGAGTTGATTTCTCAAAGGGAAATTATGCTTTATTGTAGTTTAGCTCAGTCCGAAGCGACCTTTTTTGTGATAAATTTGAGCACATCAGCATAGAGCTCCCCGCATACCAAATTCGACGACAACAACAGCTTGTCAACCGTGTTCATGTAGTCAACGTAGCCTAGGAGTCTTTCGGCATATCTTTTCAAAGTCAAACTTGTAATTTTTTTGGAATAAAAAGTGAACAATAATAATGTTTCATATATTTATAAATAGTGAACTTTTTGATCCGAAAACACCGGTGTACGTACTGCACAAGATGACTATGAGCAAAAAAAATCTCTCTTTAATAGTGTTGATGTCAGTTATTAAACAGGGGATGTGAGAGTCGATTATTTAGGATATTAGGGTTCCTCA
The DNA here is from genome assembly GCF_001876935.1 of Asparagus officinalis. NCBI lineage: Eukaryota > Viridiplantae > Streptophyta > Magnoliopsida > Asparagales > Asparagaceae > Asparagus > Asparagus officinalis. The sequence goes on from NC_033798.1 coordinate 12,230,275, forward strand.
ATCTTCTTTAGACAGCTGGACTTTAAGCAGAGAATCTAGTCTTGCAAATGAACAATACGTGAGAGGGTCGGAGTTGGGATCTCCGATGGTTCCTCCAACAATCAAGTCACTGATCAGCTGGAGTGGAGAAGAAGAGTAAGTGTATGGTGTTTTTATAGCAAGAGTTTGCTTTATGCAGTAGACAACATCTTTTTTATAGCAAATCCAGGGGCAAATGCGTAATTTTGGCCGAGCCCAAGTAGACGGCTCAGTCGGCAGCTACTTTACAGGTGTCAGCTGCAGAGGGGGTTGAGTCACCTAGGCGTTTAATGTGATGGTGACGAGGTATGCATGGTGCTGACGAGGTCCAATGAGTCATAAAGACTTCAGAGGCTAGAGCAATGATGACTCTGATCATACATTCAATGTGATAGTGATCAACTATGGTGGGGGTCCGAGGATAAACCACCTTTTGACTCGTCTCTACGAGAGGGTCGACAATGATGCCTTTCGTCTCAGTCTTGCAAGACAGCCGATAATTACTACCTTTTTATTCGGCCATCTAGGATTCGAATGTTATCGACCCCGCCTTATAGAGTGAAGAGGAGTAGGGTCGACTCATATAGCGAGTTAGGACATTTTTTCAATTCGGTTCATTTTAGAAGGGATCGAGTGTCCATGCTGCTCGAGTTGTCCTGCCTAGGGCGAAGTCAATCTGATGTTTAATTATACGGTACACGTGGCGGCTCCTGAGGGACGATTATCACTGAGCCATTTCTATGGCACAACAGGTGGATATTGTCAATAACTTCATCGACATCGTCTTCAAATATCATCGCCCTAAAACCAACTCAGTTTCTATTTCAGATTGTACACAGATAAGTATTATGCTATAATTGGTGTATCGTTTGATATATTTAGATCTAAGTTGCTATGTTTGGACTTAAAAGTAGTAGAGTATGAATATTTTGGTTTAAGGGGATGTATGGTTTGTGGATTATACTTTGATGCAAGCTATGGATTTAGAAAAGTCCATCCTAAAAATCTTCTTTGTTTGCAATGGATATTAAAGTATATTTACATGAGAGATAAAATCCAATCAAAATTTACTTGGTTGCACATGAATTTTGTTAAGGACATATGATTAAAATCACAAATTTGGATGAAACTAGCACTGTTAGATTGGATGAAACCAACACTGTTAGATCTGGGATGCAAGCTTGGGGGGAGGGAATGAATAGGATTGCTATAATTTTTCGACTAACTCAGAATAAGTAGAGGAAATATAATAAGTAAAAAACTAAAAGCAAACTAACACAGGAACACACGATATTTTTATATTGGTTTAGATCAAAATCCTACATCCACTCCTCCTTCTTGTGAAGGACCCTCCTGACTATGATTAGAGTTCATCTGAATCACAACCCGATTCAATAGGCTTCAAAGACCGTCCCTTGGAATCATCCGATAGTAGTCGTCTAACCTAATTCTTCACAATGACCAGAAGAAACCTAGCCCTAGCTATCCAAACTCTCAATTACACTGGCTTGACTACTCCAACCCTCAATTACCTCGGCTTGAGTACAACGTCAAACTTACAAGTTTGAAAACAATCAATCAAAATAATTAAAGTACAAAAAGAAAAATTTTGTAGTCCTTTATTAAAACGTTTTTTAAATTAATGAAGATAAAGATCCGTGAAGAATCAGTGTAGCGGTGTAAGCATAGGGCACTCCTTTTCGTTGAATCAAACTTCGATAAAATGGACACCGAGAAGAAGTTAAACGAGGCTCAGGAGATTTGATCAACTCTCTCTCAAACCTTAGAACAAAGATCTCTCCTTTTTATATATTTGCCTCCTTGAACTCCTCTATCTTCTCTCCTTTAATTATGATCTCTAGCCCTTTTTAAATAGTCCTTGATGGGAAAGGAAAGAGATGTTAAATGTAGAGCAAATCAAGAGAAAAGGATTAGTTGGATAGCTTTGATACCGTATTAAGAGTAGAGCTTTATGAAAGAGAAGAGACTTATTTTATTTATTGTATTAAACTGCTTAAATACAAGAGTAAGAGGAGAGGTTCTAGAATTTAATCAATGTAGGACTAAAATAAATGAAAGAAGATATCTTAATACTACTATATCTAACACCCCCATCAAACTCACGGTGGGTAGAGAACCGTGAGTTTGGATAAGATGAGTAAAGTGTTGCATAGATAGTTGTTGGCATGACTTGACAAGAGGTGGTTGAATTGAAGCACATCGGTTGCTGGACTTGCATGTGGCGAGATCATGTTATTGCAATGGTGACCGACAGTCATGCACCGTGGTTGCGAGAGAGCGTACATGCAGTTGCAGGAGAAGGTGCGGTGATTAGATCTTACAAGCAGCAAGGTATGGTGTTGCAGCAGTGATTAGCGATCAGGCATAGTGGTCACGAGAGGGCGGACCTGTGGTCATGAGAGGAGGCGTGTGTAGGCGTCAAAAAATGCTGAGAGATATCCAAACACAGCTCAAAAGGAAGTCATCCAAAATGTCAAAAAGAACACAAGTATAGACTGTCTCGCACGCGAGACAGTCTTTACTGTTTGAAGTCCACGTGGTGGCATATCAGAGATAGAACGTGTGCTGACGTGGATAGGCAGTTAAACCACGAAAAAGGTGGTTAAAGGTCGTGGGAGAACTGTTTCAAACACGTATGAACGTGGGTGTAACTGCCCCTTTAGCCGCGGCAGTGTCGACTGCCGCGCTCTTTGGCCGCGACAGTGTCAACTGTCGCGCCCTTTAGCCGCGACATCATCAGCTGCCGCGCCTAAAGAGACAGTTATTGACCGGCTATTTCTTCAGTTATCGTCTAAGGAGGCTATAAATACCCCCCTATGGCCATCATTGACAGGGGCTGAGCATTTCCAGAGCAAATTAGAGCAGAGGGCCTGGAGTTTTGGTGAATTAGAGCAAAAGAGAGAGTCTTCCTTCTTCACAAACATCTTCAAGAAGCTTTTGGCGATTCCTAGAGATCTAAGCTCTGACTTGATCTTTAGAAGAGTGAACATCTTACATCGATAAGATATTCGCTTCAAATTCTTACTTCGATAAACGAAGGAAGAATCATTAAACCCCTCACGGTTCAATCAGAATCTGTGATTTGGTGGTCCACGAGTCAAAGCGCTCCCGGCACAGGCAAAGATCCCACGCAAGCAGCGATCCAAACAACGATCCTGCGTTTGTTTCTAAAAGTTATAATTTTCATTTTGTTGTGTAAAAGAAGTCTTATAAAAAGGCTATTTTTTTTAAATTTATTGTAATCGACCGAAGATATAATGAATTCCATGACAAAGTTAACTTTTGACGCAAACAAGCTGGCGACCACAATGGGAGCCAACGGTCTCGCGACCGAGACCGTCGTGTCGCAGCCGATCAAGATTCCAATTGAATCCATGGTCGAATACGAATTTGACCAAACCAAATTTGAGGAATATCTCTCATCATCCTCTTCAAGATCTTCATTGTCTCGCAAGTACAAGAGGATCTCACAATTGAGGAAGACCTACATGCCAAAGAAGGCACAAAATGAAGACTCTCGCTTGATTGTTGCCGAGCACAATGACTCTTATCTAGTTAAAGAGTCATCGAATCAAAGCCCACCGGCACTGACGAAGAGGTCTCGTCAGAGACAACGTCAATGCCGCGCTCGTCAAATAGCTAAGGCCTTGGAACAAACCGACGGGGTTCGTTATCACGCGGACCTAAAGTCGAGGAGGCATCGAGTGGTTCAGTTGTCTCAACAACCAACCACTCATATCTCTGCACAACTCACAACAGATGAATGGACTTTTGTCAAGAGGGCTCGTTCGACCCTCAAAGAACGCATACAAAAGCGTCGTACAAACGCTGCTCATGCCCGTGCTCTCTTACAACAAAGACGAGAAGGTAACAAGGAAACGGTGGCCAAAGAATCACCAAAACTCTGCAAAGTTTGGATTCCAAAGTCTGGAGTTGTGCAAAATCAGCATTCGGAGCCCGTAAAGACTCCATACCCGTAAGGGGGTGGTTCTAAATGTGTGACTCCCGACATAATCTTGGATCGCTCAAAGACAGTAATAAATTGTTCTGAGAATGCCAACAAGGTTTTACACCCCCAGAAGAAGACAGTAATAAATTGTTCTGAGAATGCCAACAAGGTTTTACACCCCCAGAAGAAGACGCATTCACCAAAAGACATCGTCATACCTGGCATACCTGGGAGGTCATGCCAACAAACGATACGATTTTTTGGCAATCATACCGATGAATCATATTATCACGTTGGGGGTGTGAATAAATTTCGGAAGAGAATTATTCGCTCTCATTGTTCCTGTGCACGACTCATTAGAGCAGTATTGTCGGAATATAACTACACAAAACGAGAAGCCATCCCACGAAGAGCTTCGGTATTCCACAGTCTTTTCACCGAAATGTCGAAGCCTAAGCCGAGACATTTCCGCAAGAGAAGATCAGCTGTCCAAGATGATGAATTCCCTGAAGTCACCATCAACGTGGCTGATAAAGGAAAATCTAAATGGCATTCAAGTGAATCAAATCCCGACTTTTCCCCGAGAGGAAAAGTCAATTCAAGAATTGCCAAACGGATATCCCGACTCTAATTAAGAGCCATCAGACGTAGGGACTATAAGAGAATGCATGAAGGAATGTCATCAGAGGATGAGCTCTCGGACACTTGTTCTGCGATCGCTTCGGATGATACAGTATCTAGCATAGGGCAAACCAGAGAAGTACTCACGATCACCTCTGATCAATTTGCTCAAATGCTTCAAGAAGCTCTAACGAAGCAACGTGAAGAAAAACGAAGCAACGTGAAGAAATTAGAGCTGAGATGAAGACAGAGATGGAGTTAGCTATCCAACAAATGAGAGAATTGCTAACTCAACGGCCTCAACCTCCTGAGTCCAGTCAGCGAGCTGAATCCAGCCGCCACACTCAAAATGTGGCAGATGATAGTGATCCAGAAGTGGATGAAGTCATTATGGCTGATACACCTCCCAATGGTAATAACGCTGGGGGTGGTCTAACGGATTCTCCCAATAACGAGATTGGGGGTGGTTCAATAGCACCTCTCACAGGGGGTGGTCTAACTCATTCTCCTCAACGTCCTTCGAATGAAGACATAGACGATAAAGGGAAAATGAAAGAGTTTGAAAACAAAATCAACGCTTTGATGACGGCTCAAGAAGTGAAAAAGACGGGTATTCCATGTCCCTATCCAAGAGAATGAGATTCAATACCGTATCCGGCAAAGTTCAATCTGATTAACTTTACACCGTTTAAGGGGAAGAGCTCGCCTATTCAGCACTTGATTTATTTCAAGTCTCATTTGGGCATGATATCTGGAAACGAGGCTTTAATGGTCCGGTCATTCGTTGGCACCCTTCGTGGGCCCGCCTTCGATTGGTACCGACGTCTCAAGCCAGGGTTCCTCAGCAATTTCTTTGATGATGACACCGAAGTGTCAATCGGAACCCTTTTGGATGAGAAGCAAAAAGACGGAGAGTCAGTCGACGATTTTGTCAAGCGCTTCCGTGGCAAAGCAATGAATGGCAGAGATCCTATTACAGAGGAGTTCACCCTGCAAACATGCCACAATAACCTCTCCATCGATGTCCTGGAAGCTCTGGGGATCGTACCATCCACCACTTGGAAAGAGTTAAAACTACGTGGTGAACAAGCTGAACACTTTCTTAAAAGAAAGAAAGCTGAGAAAAGCCAACCGATGACATCCGCAATTTCTGTGGACGCAACTCTCGATCCGAGGTTCCAAAAGGAGTATTCTTTCGAAGATGATGAAGCTCCAGCCATATTGGAATACCTCCTCGCCAATGACAAAATCGAGCTACCGCCTATTAAAGATCAGGAGGGTGCTAAGATGATTACAGATCCAAACTACTGTGCATACCACAGAAGGATTCTTCATCCCACCAATATTTGCTTTGGACTCAAAAATAAGATCCAAGCATTAATTGACTCCGGTGTCATAATGGCGAAACAAGCCAAATAAAGACGACCCCATACTCCATTGGGTACACGAGTATAAACTGTTTTCCCTGACTCCGATGAGTATACGAGTATAAACTGCTCCTTAATACTCCAACAGGTATATGAGTCTAAACTATTTCCTTTCTTTCACGGGAAGTTCCTGGAGAATGCCATGCATGGTACTTTTAAGGATAACCCGATCATATAGCTAAACATAATGATAAACTCAGTTTCACAAGAAAAAGCTGGGGGTGGATGGTTCATGTAACGGAAGTTCCCGAAAGAATGCTATATGTAATTTTCTTAGGAATAACCCGATCATTACAAACAAAGTGTTAAACACTACATCCCCACAGTGATTTTCGAATACTCTTTTGCTGAGATGAGGTTCGATCACTTCGTTGGATCAATCTTCCCTCTCAAACCCTCCTTTGGTCAAACCTTTAAACAGTTAGGACCAAAGCCAAAATCCCCTCTCGATTCGTTCCATGAACGAGAGGTCCACAAATTGAACGATCAAACCTTTAAACAGTTAGGATCGTCTCAAATTCCCATCTTGGTCAAACCTTTAAACAGTTAGGACCAAAGCCAAAATCCCCTCTCGATTCGTTCCATGAACGAGAGGTCCACAAATTGAACGATCAAACCTTTAAACAGTTAGGATCGTCTCAAATTCCCATCTTGGTCAAACCTTTAAACAGTTAGGACCAAAGCCAAAATCCCCTCTCGATTCGTTGCATGAACGAGAGGTCCACAAATCGAGCGATCAAACATTCCTACAGTTAGGATCGTCTCAAGTTCTCCATATGGTCAAACCTTTAAACAGTTAGGACCAAAGCCAAAATCCCCTCTCGATTCGTTCCATGAACGAGAGGTCCACAAATTGAACGATCAAACCTTTAAACAGTTAAGATCGTCTCAAATTCCCATCTTGGTCAAGCCTTTAAACAGTTATGACCAAAGCCAAAATCCCCTCTTGATTCCTTCCATGAACAAGAGGTCCACCTTCGATTTGCGCAATCAAACCTATAAAAGTTAGGATTGCTTCCAATCTCAATTGATCAAACCTTATTCAGATTCTCTGAATAGAAATCCCAATTTAAATTTCCTTTGTACCAGGAGATAGAATATAAAATTCTTCCTCTCCGATTTTGGGTTTATCTCTACCAACAAACAAGAGACCAGGAGATAGAATATAAAATTCTTCCTCTCCATCATCGGGTTTATCTCTACCAACAAACAAGAGACCAGGAGATAGAATATAAAATTCTTCCTCTCCATCATCGGGTTTATCTCTACCAACAAACAAGAGACCAGGAGATAGAATATAAAATTCTTCCTCTCCATCATCGGGTTTATCTCTACCAACAAACAAGAGACCAGGAGATAGAATATAAAATTCTTCCTCTCCATCATCGGGTTTATCTCTACCAACAAACAAGAGACCAGGAGATAGAATATAAAATTCTTCCTCTCCATCATCGGGTTTATCTCTACCAACAAACAAGAGACCAGGAGATAGAATATAAAATTCTTCCTCTCCGATTCTGGGTTCATCTCTACCAACAAAAAAGAGACCTGATTACTTCAATAGGTACACGAGTCTAAACTGTTTCCCTAATCTCAACAGGAAGTTTCTGGAGAATATCACTCAAAATATTCTTAAGAATAACCTTGCTACCTCCTAACGCGTATACGAGGCTAAACTATTTCTCGAGAACTCCAAAAAAAAAATACATGAGTATAAACTGTGTTCCTATGAAGACTGATACAGTGATTAACAATGCGGTATCAATTTGATGACAAAAGCTGAATTCACAAGTACAAATTTCAGCTTCAATTCAAGATCTCGACGACGGTCAAGCGATGAACGCCATGCCGAAAGGACCTTAGCTATTCTACAAAGCACTGAATAGACTGAGAGACAAAGAGATCAAGTGTTGAAGCCATCTACAGGTTCTTCTATACGATCTACCCAACCAAGCATTGAAAGGATCATAAGTAAGACCTATCTTATCCAAAGTATCCCAGAACTCCTCTATAAAAGATTGAGTCTGGAATACTTTGGAGGGGGTATCTGTAGGCGTCAAAAAATACTGAGAGATATCCAAACACAGCTCAAAAGGAAGTCATCCAAAATGTCAAAAAGAAGACAAGTATAGACTGTCTCGCACGCAAGACAGTCTTTACTGTCTCGCGGGCGAGACAGACTTTTACTGTCTCGCCCACGCGAGACAGTCTTTGCTTCTTTACTATCTCGCCGTGCGAGACAGTCTTTACTGTCTCGCCGTGCGAGACAGTCTTTACTGTCTCACCGTGCGAGACAGAATTTACTGTCTCGCACGTGAGACAGCTCTCAGAGGGTCAAAACTACTTTGCATAACCGCCAACACGTGGCCACTAACTGTTCAAGAACGTGGGAAACGTCGTGGGCGAGAATCACGTTGATAACTGCCAAAATAACGGAGTTTGAAACGTGGGAAAGCAGTTACATCGAAAACTGCCAGAAATGTAGACAGTATTTTACTGTCTCGCTGGGCGAGACAGCAAATTTACTGTCTCGCTGGGCGAGACAGCAAACACTGTCTCGGCCAGCGAGACAGCAAACACTGTGAGACAGCAAATGCTGTCTCGCGAGCTTGTTTTCCGCCAACTGTTCCTAGGGGTTATAAATACCCCCCCCGAAGGCCATTTTTAAGGGGGGGGTGATCATTTTTGAGCACTTCAGAGCAGACAAAGCAGAGTTCTTGAGCTTCCGACAATCCCTTGAAATTCGAGCTTTGACTTGATTTCAAGAAGAACGACTATCTTACTTTGATAAGATATCGTTTCAAATTCTCACTTCGATAAACGAAGAAAGAATCATTAAACCCCTCACGATTCAATCAGAATCTGTGATTTGGTGGTCCACGAGTCAAAGCGCTCCCGGCACAGGCAAAGATCCTATGCAAGCAGCGATCCAAACAACGATCCTGCGTTTGTTTCTCAAGAGTTGTAATTTTTCCTTTTGTTGTGTAAAAGGAGTCTTATAAAAAGGCTATCTCTTTTTTTGAATTTATTGTAATCGACCGAAGATATAATGAATTCCATGACAAAGTCAACTTTTGATGCAAACAGCGTGGTGATCGTATCTTGCAAGCATCGGTGAGTGGAAAGTGCACGACTGGAGAGAGCTTAGCTAGAGGCTGGTCGAGGAGCGAGAAATCTTACTAAGGCAATTCGTCGTGTGCATACGATGAAGTGGATGAACAGTAACCCACTGATGAACAGGGTCGTTGTGGCGAGATTAGGACTAGGGTTTTGTGTGAGCAGAGGTTGTGAGCAATGGGGTAATGTGTCAAGGTTGAATTCTGTATCGATGCTACCGAGAGGAAGCACAGAGTTTTCGGCAAAACCCCTCAGCGGCTTCATGTAGAGGAAGAAGAAAGAGGTTTCTCTGGGATTTTTTGGTGGGAAAATTCGAAGAAGACAATTGAGAATTAATTTTGTACTATTCTCTCTGACAGGCTCAAAAAAAGAATTAATTATAATTCCCTCGATACAACTTCTTTCTAACAGACTTAGAAAAGAAATTATAAATCTTCTCGATCGGTTTCCCGATTTATAAAAGAGAGAATGGTTGACGAAGATCCTTCCCTTTCTGGGTTCTTCTTGGTGTCGATGAGATGTTTTCCTCGACACTTGTGTTGAGTTTGCTTCTCGTTGATGATCCGACGTTTCACTTCATTGGAGCAAATGTTAGATCCTAGAGGGGGGGTGATTAGGGTCTTAAGGTAATAATTATGCAATAAAAATTAAGACAAGCAATCACCACAAAATATAATGCTAAAATAAAAAGAGATAAGATAGAAATCGTTATCCAAGTGACGCGCGATGTGTTCACGAGGTTCGGCTCTCTAGCCTACGTCCCCGCTCCCCACTCTCAAGGAGAATCCACTACACAACCCGGTTTGGAAGCCGGAACTTCTTCTACACAGCGATCTCCACGAGATCTCACAACACAGTTGATCTCCACGAGATCACCATACAATCAATAGAAGCAAATGAAGAATTGCTCTCTCTTACAACAGCCCTATGGCAAGGAGAGAGATTGCACTTGAAGCTTTTGGATGTGGGATGTGCAAGTGTAAAACAAGGAATTGGATTTTGAAAGTTAAGGATTGCACTTGAAGCTTTTGGATGTGGGATGTGCAAGTGTAAAACAAGGAATTGGATTTTGAAAGTTAAGGCTCTTAAACTCAAAAACAAGGAATTGGATTTTGAAAGTTAAGGCTCTTAAACTCAAGAATTAAACACAATTGATTTTTCTCTTATAAAGTTGGTAGTTAAAATAAATAGGGTAGTTGGATATTTATAGTGAAAATTAACAGCAGCCAAAACCCCAAAGAAATAACCAAAATCCCCCAAAATCCGGTTTTCTGAAACTAGCCGTTACTGTGCAACGACTCTCTGATAAGTCGACTTATGAGTCGACTCATGAGTAGACTTATGAGTCGACTAATGAGTCAGCTTATATGAGTCGACCCAGCAGAAGAAAAATCACAACTCCGCTGCACTTCGTGAGTCGACTTATGAGTCGACTAAACATGCACAAACCAGATTTGCACAGAAAACTCAACTTAAAAATATGTTTAAAAATATCAGATAAATTCTGAAAAATATGAAACTTTAGGAATAGTTTATAATCATTTTGACAAACTTGTTTGAAGAGGAATTTTGCAAAAAGGCCCTCGTATTTATAAAAAACATCATTTTGACAAAAGTACCAAAATACGAGTTTTGAAAGTGTGCAAGTGTGTGATATCCCGAATAGCTTCAAATAAAATCTACAACTACTTGCCTACAATCTAGCACTAGAGAGAAAAGAAAAACTAGCAAATATCCTCACATAGAATAATATTTCTTTGAGTCTTGATATTGTTTTGATTTGATGAAGCTTTTACTTGTATATGTTGTTCTTGATTAACATTTGCTTCATCACATTACCTCCACCTCCTATAGATATTGACGTTGTAGCTCATATTCCATCCAATCCTCCATTTATGATACTAACAAGCTTGATATACATATTAACTACAATATCACTCAACAAGCAATTAGTACCGATAATGGTGGTTGTAAATCATCATCAAAACATAAGGGCTAACAATCTCCCCCTTTTTGATGATGACAACCAACCATTATATTTGAGCTAAATAAATATAGCTCATGGATAGGTGCTCCCTCTATCTATGAGCTCCCCCTTACTATGTGCACAAATAAGGAGATTTCTCTTCCCCTTTGTCACCATCAAAAAGTGGGGTAAATGAAAAGAGAAACATACTTAAATACATAAAATATACCTCAAGTGTTGGTCCTCACGTATCGCCTCCCTCAAGTACTCGGAATTACCACCTCTCACTAAGCCACCGACGCCACTTCTCTCGGTATCGACTACGTCCTCACCACACACTCCTCTTGGCAATTTGTATGTGCTTAAGCATGTTATGAAAATAAGGCATATATAATATGTGACCAAGCAAACAAACAAACAAAAATATTTTCAAATAATGCATAGGCCCAAACCATTTCTTATGCGACAAAAATCTTCTTCACTAAGAGGCTTGATAAAGATGTCCGCTAATTGAGATTTAGTATCAATATGAATAAGGGATACATCTTTCCGCTCCACATGATCACGTAAGAAATGGTGGCGTACATCAATATGCTTGGTTCTAGAGTGCAAAATGGAATTGTTAGAAATGTTTATAGCACTAGTGTTATCACAAAAAAAAATTGTATTTTGAAAATGCAAGTCATAATCAACCAAACTTTATTTCATCCATAAAAGTTAGGCATAACATAAGCCGGCGGTAATGTATTCAGCTTCCGAAGTGGACAATGCAACACAATTTTGTTTCTTGAAAGCCCAAGAGACAAGAGAGTTACCCAAAAATTGACATGTACCACTCGTACTCTTGCAATCTACCTTACATCCGGCAAAGTCGGCATCACAAAAACCATAAAGATCAAAAGAGGTGCTTTTAGGATAAAATAAACCAAGATCAATAGTACCATTTACATATTTAATAATTCTTTTAACCGCAATCAAATGAGATGTTTTAGGAGAAGCTTGAAAATGTGCACATGCACACACACTAAACATGATATCGGGTCTACTAGCGGTAAGGTAAAGAAGACTACCTATCATACCTCGGTATAGTTTTTAGTCTACATCCTCACCACTATCATCCGCATCAAGCTTGATACTTGTACTCATGGGAGTTGGTGCATGCTTAGAGTTCTCCAATCCAAACTTCTTCGCCAATTTTCTAGCATATTTGCTTTGAGAAACGAAAATCCTATCCTTAGTTTGCTTGACTTGGAGCCCGAGAAAGAATGTGAGCTCTCCCATCATACTCATCTCAAAGTGTAGTTTGCTTGACTTGGAGCCCGAGAAAGAATGTGAGCTCTCCCATCATACTCATCTCAAAGTGATCTTACATAACTTTAGAAAATTCTTTGCATAAAGTTTCATTAGTAGCACCAAAAATGATATCATCAATATATATTTGAACCAAAATGAAATCATTTTTCCTTTTTCTTACAAAAAGTGCATTATCAATCTTCCCTTTAGAAAAATCATTTTCAATAAGAAAACTAGAGAGGCGAGCATACCAGGCTCTAGGAGCTTGTTTTAACCCATATAAAGCTTTTTGAACCCGGTAAACATGATTAGGAAATGAATGATCCACAAAACCGGGGGGTTGCTCAACATATACTTTCTCTTCTATAAAACCATTTAAAAAGGCACTTTTAACATCCATTTGAAATAATTTAAAATTCTTAAAGCTTACAAAAGCTAAAAATATTCTAATAGATTCTAACCTTGCAACCGGTGCAAAGGTTTCATCATAGTCTATGCCCTCCTCTTGATTGTATCCTTGGGCAACTAAACGAGCTTTATTTCTTGTTACAATGCCATGTTCATCAAGTTTGTTTCTAAAAACCCATTTTGTTCCAATCACACTCACATTATTAGGTCTAGGAACTAGTTTCCAAACATTATTTCTTTAAAAATTGTTTAGTTTATCATGCATAGCTAAAACCCAAAACTCATCTTTTAAAGCATCATTAATCTTTTTAGGTTCTATTTGAGATAAGAAAGCAATATTATCACATTCACTCAAGGCCTTTGAGCGGGTTAGAACCCCTTGTGAAGGACTCCCTATAATTTGCTCTTTTGGATGATTTGATGCGAATTTTCATGCTTTGGGAAGGTCTTCTTGCTCATGAGTGTTGACGCTTTCCACATCCTTTTGTGCATCTATTGATGATGTTTCATTTAATTGCAAGCCTTCCAATCCTCCCTTAATATCATCATCATCATTATTCCTAGGCAAACCATCTTGTAAACCAATATTAGTCTCATCAAAAGTAACGTTTATAGACTCTTCAACAACAAGTGTTCTTTTGTTGAAGATCCTATGAGCCTTACTTCTAGGTGCATATCCTAGAAAAATACCAATATCAATTTTTGAATCAAATTTATCATGGTGATCTTTTGTATTTAAAATGAAACATTTACAACCAAAGATACAAAAATACCCAATAAAAGGAGTTTTGTTATAAAAGAGTTCATAAGGAGTTTTCTTGAGCTTGAGTCTAATCAAGACACGATTTAAAACATGGCAAGCCGTATTAATGACTTCCGCCCAAAAATATTTAGGCAAATCAAAAGTATTTAACATAGTACGTATCATCTCTTGTATGGTACGATTTTTTCGTTCAACAACACCATTTTGTTGTGGTGTTCTTGGGGCGGAAAATACATGCGTTATACTATGATGTGCACAAAAATCATTGAAAAAATTGTTTTGAAATTCTCCACCATGATCACTTCTAATTTTAACAACTTTTAAATCCTTTTTATTTTATATTCTTTTTACTAAAAAGGAAAATTCCTCAAAACATTCATCTTTATTTTTAAGAAAGATTGTCCATGTAAAACGAGAAAAATCATCAACAACAACAAACACATAGTGTTTTCCTCCTAGAGAGGTAACACACATAGGACCAAATAGATCAAGATGTAATAATTGTAAAGGTTTAGAAGTTGATACCTTCTTGATGGATTTGAAGATAGATTTGGTTTGTTTACCTTTAGCACAATCTTCGCAAATGGTATCCTTGATGAAGTGTAAGTTTGGTAACCCTTTTATAAGATTTCTTTTGGATAGCTTGGATATCAATTCCATGTTGGCATGACCAAGTCTTTTATGCCAAATCCAAGGATTCTCATCAATTGCCGCAAGGCACTTCACATCTTGATTAACTAATTCATTTATCTCAAAAATGTATACATTAGATTTTCTATTAGCAACAAAAATAATTTTTTTCATTCATGCTAATAATGCACTTATCCTATTTAAAAGAGATATCAAAACCTTTATCACCTAATTGGCTAATACTAAGAAGATTATGATTCAAGCCTCTAACCAAATAAACATCTTCTATAACGGGAGAAGGAATCTTACTAATACTACCAATGCCAATGATTTTACCTTTCTCACCGCCACCGAAGGAGATATTGCCTCCTTCAATCCTTGATAAGGTTACAAATAGCTCTTTGTTGCCCGTCATGTGATGTGAGCAACCACTATCAAGGTACCACATCCCTCTACGTCGTGTTTGTGATGTTCCCTACATAAGATGACGTAGAAACTTTAGGTACCCAAATCTTGGGTCCTTGGGAGTTAGTGTATTTAGTACCTTTGGGTACCCATGCCATATTATAATAATTCACATTATTCTTAATTCTACAATGGGTGGATATGTGACCATGCTTCATGCAATATGTGCATACAAAGTGTTTCTTATGTGTAGAAGCATATGATCTATGATGTTCATTTCTTTGAAAACAGTAATGTCTAGAATATGCATGAGTGGGTTTAATTTTACCATTAGCAATTTCTAGTCTTTCAATTTTAGATTTTAATTATTTGTTTTTAAAATCAAGATCTTCTAATGATTCATCTTTTTGAGCAAGAGAGGATTGTAATTGCTCAACCATGAAAGCATGCAATTTTTTAAATGAAGAGTATTATTTAGTTATTCTTTTAAATTCAAAATTTAACTATTCTAATGCGGTAGCTAGATCGTTAGACCTTTAAATTAAAGAGCACCAAGCTCTGATACCAATTTTAGACCCTAGAGGGGGGTGATTAGGGTCTTATGCTAATCTAATCCGATTTAATGCCAATTAAAATTAATTAATAAGTTATCCTAGCAAGTATGAAATACAACAATGTATATGAGCTAGGATAAGCAATATGAACAACAATATATATCTTAACAAAGAGATATAGGCAATGTATGTGCAATGATATATAAGCTCAAGGGTAAACAATCTAAACTAGATAGTGGGCAATATAATCAACAAGCAATATACAAAGGCGATATAAGATATAAACATAAAAGTAAGTGCGCCAATGCAATCACAAACAAACAATATGATTACGGAGTTCGGTCCCCACGACCTACGTCTCCGCTCCTCACCTCGAGGAGATCTCCACTATCACAACCGGGTTTTCTACGTTCACCCGAACAACGTTTACACCTCACAATACAATCACTATGTAATCACACCTCACACACTAAGTGTTGGTCCTAGCCCGTGTCCTCCTCCTCAAGTGCTCGGTTACAAACTCTCCCTAGGCACGTCAACCGACGCCACTCCTCTTGGATTCGACCCCGTCTCTCACCACACACTTCTCTCGGTGTACAAGTGTATTACAAGTGAATCCTCACAATTAGGCTCAATACAAAGTGTTTGTTCTCTACAATGAATGAGAACGAATTATAAGCTCACTCTCTAAGTTACACAATCCCACAACCCAATTATACTATGAATGTAAATACAATAAGCTCAAATGGTTGTGTGTATAAACATAGAGAAAATAAAATCAACTAAACTCAATATGAATACTAGCTTAATAAAATGATAATCAAACAATATGAAATATAAAGCTAGATTGAGTTTAGAAAACTTCTCAATAGATGACAAGAGATGGAGGGAGAATAGTTGATTGCTCAAACTCTAATAGATGATCTCCTCAAGCTCTTGTGGAATTGAATTCTCAAACTCAAACACCCAATTGCTTAAAAGCTTCTAAACAAACATTAAACAAACTTAAACCCTTGTTTAAAACTCTTTAAACTTGTTTAAAATATTTCTTAAGTTCTCTTAGAAGTATGAGGGCATGGGGTATATATAGGCTCATGAAACAAGTCCAAAAACCAAGAAAAACACCCCCAAAACATTAAAATAAACAAAAAACAGAACTAGCTGTTACTGTAGCAACGGTCGGCTGCTACAGTGCTTCGGTCGACCGGTACGGTCGGCCGAGAGGCATATGCAAAGCTGAGAAACGTCCAGAGACATTTCCGGTCGACCGGTCCGGTCGACCGGAGTTACTATAGCAGTGCGCAGCTGTTTTGTAAAATCAATTTAAAATAGTAAATGAACTCCAAAAATTATGAAATTTTGTGGGAATGTTATAGACATGTAGAATAACATGTCAGAGAAAGAATATCTGAAAAATCATTTCCCAATTGAGAGAAATAAATATTTGAACACAAATTTACAGTTTCTGAAAAACTGTTAACATATACGATTTTGTAAAATCAATTGGGCACAGTAAATCAACTCTAAAAATAGTAAAATTTTGAGGGAAGTTTCTAAACATGTAGATAAACATGTCAGAGAAAGAATTTTTCAAATATCACTTCCCATTTGCGAAAACTCATCTGTTTTGTAAAACATGCACGAACATGTGCACGAACGAAAACATGATTTTGTAAATTCCATTAAACATAACAAATCAATTCCAAACTTGATGAAACTTTGAGAAATGTTTGCAAATGTTCTGGACTCGTTTCTTTTATAGAAGAGGCTGGAATACTTTGGATGTGATTGGTCTGGCCTTCAGTCGGCGTAAGGACCTGTGGTTAGCTTCAACTCTTGGCTCCTTCGATTTTCGGTCTATTCGATGCTTTGACGAATAGCCGAAGTTCTTCCGGCACTGCGTTTATCGCTTGGCCGTCGTCGGAGTCTTGAGTCTGCAGCTGATGAATTGAGTTTGGCTCGTGTCATTGAGTTGACTTTGAACTACCTCCGTCACATTGTGTTTGACTTAGGGTTTCAGATCATCGTGTGTTGACTTTTTGTCGTAACGCGTTGACCGACGTTGACCTAGGGTTACGCGTTGACCGGCGTCCACCCTAGGGTTTCGAATCGTCGAACGTTGACTTTGGTCGCAACGCGTTGACTGGCGTTGACCTAGGGTTACGCGTTGACCAGCGTTGACCCTTAGGGTTTCGAATCGTCAAACGTTGACTTTGGTTGCAACGCGTTGACTGGCGTTGACCTAGGGTTACGCGTTGACCGGCGTTGACCCTAGGGTTTCGAATCGTCAAACGTTGACTTTGGTCGCAACGCGTTGACTGGCGTTGACCTAGGGTTACGCGTTGATGGCGTTGACCCTTAGGGTTTCGAATCGTCAAACGTTGACTTTGGTTGCAACGCGTTGACTGGCGTTGACCTAGGGTTACGCGTTGACCGGCGTTGACCCTTAGGGTTTTAGATCGTCAAACGTTGACTTTGATCGCAACGCGTTGACTGGCGTTGACCTAGGGTTACGCGTTGGCCGGCGTTGACCTAGGGTTACGCGTTGACCGGCGTTGACCCTTGGGGTTTCGCGTTGACCGGCGTTGACCCTTAGGGTTTCGAATCGTCGAACATTGATTAGTGTCGATTTTCATCAAGACATCCAATAATCGACGGAAACGGGCGAATTCGGGCCTAAAACAGGCGTACGGGGACAAAACAGGACCCACAACACCCGGGGGTGTCTCGCCCTTGGCCGAGACACCCTGGGGTGTCTCGGCCAAGGCTGAGACACCCTAGGGTGTCTCGGTTCTAGTGCCGAGACACACACACACACCCCCCCTTTTTTTTCTTTTGTTTGTCTCCTTTTTTGTTTCCCCCTCTTTCCAAAATTCAAAAAGATTCCCTCTCCTTCTAAAGCTCTTTCTTCCTCCTTTCATCCTTCCACCAAGATGAATTGCTTGGAGATCTCGATTTTGAGAATAAGCAATTAAGATCAAAGATTGAAAGACTAGAAATTGAGGGTTGTAGGACTAGACCCACTCATGCTTATGCCAACTACAATCACCATGGTAGAAATAGGTTTCATGGTTCTAACATTCGTACATACAAAAGAAATTTTGTATGCACCAATTGTATGAGACATGGACACATTTATACTCATTGTAGAATTAAAGACAATGAAGATTTCTATGGTTTGATATGGGTACCCAAAGGTACCAAAACTCTCATTTTTTGATAAAGATTGCATCTTTACTCTTATAGTAGGCAAAGGGGTTGTGTATGCACAATGCTTATTTGCAAAAGAGGCAAAGTGGCCGAATTTTGGGGGGCTTATTTGCAAAATGGGACTGAAATTCGTGGGGGCTTTCATGCAAAATGGAACTGCAATTTTGAGGCTTGGATTCATGTTTATTTGATCAAGAAAAGTGGGGGGTGCTTTATGCAAGAGTTGTTGAGGGGTTAATTTGCAAAACAGCCCATAAATGTCTTAGAGGGGCTTATTTGCAAAAGGGCAGCGAATTTATGGCTGAAATCCAAGGAGTTTAGACCACAAATTCATGATCAAAATTTTGATAACGGCATGTGGAGACCAAACCGAAATCAGTGCAGGGGTTTTTTATGCAAAATTGGCCAAATTCTGCGAAAGGGTTTATTTGCAGGATTTAACCAAAATTGTGGAATGTCGGGGGGTGCTATATGATCAGATGTGATGACCACGACCCAACCCGAGCGTGTCCTTGACCCGAATTTAGCCTTGAACACGAAGGGTATTTTGGGTATTTCACCAAAATTCACCGCGAAACATGACAATCATTGTTTCGCACGCACGAAATTTGTAGGTTTAACTAGACTTCAATTATGAAATCCTATTTATGTATAGGATTTTAATTAAAGTTCTTAATTTCCCTTTTAAATTTCGTGTATTCATATTTTAGATTGTACCTGACTTGCTGCTTTTCGTTGCAGATTTGCAATGTCTCCGCGTCGATCTCGACCCCGTAGGAGTCGTTCTCATTCACAGCATAGTGAGGAAGAGGTTCCCGCGACGTCTTCCCCCGCGGCCTCATTCTTCGGGGGTGAGAATTTATGCAGATTTTTCTTCTTACATCCCTGATTGACCTCTTTGCGGGTCATGAAGGAAGAACCGACACCTTCCTTCGCGGGGGTTAAGGTTTCAGACTTGTCTTGCTTAGCCAATTCAAGTCTTCCGGTATATTGGGGCGATTTTGTATCGTCCTACACCTTATAATTCGGTGTATGTTACCACGTTATTCACGTGATGATGCATACCGTTCTTCCAGTGTAGGACACTCAAAATCGTCTCTCCAATTATTCCGTGGATGAGCTTATCATTCTTCTTATGAGACGGGTTTTTTTTTGACTCCACCCTTATGCTTTATTGCAGTGGAATTTCCCGCGGGCAGTCTTCCTTGTCACGCCAACACCGGTTGTAGTCGGGAGGTCTTCTCTTCGGCTTCCCTCAGGTAGGCTGTTAGCCCACTTCCTCGGTTCGATAGAGATCGTTCAAACGAATCTTGCCGCTTGATACGGGAAGGAGGGCGCCATTGCTTGCGCCAGCTTATTACCGATGCTTCTTTTACCGCTGATTCTACCTCCACTCAGGCTTTAAAGAAGCCGAGTTTCCTGTTCGGAGATCACGTCGAGGATCCTACTACGCTGACCCTTGCCGAGGAACATTGGCTGACTCTCGACGGGGGAGCTTGTTTGTACATCCCCTCGATTCCACGCCAATATTCTTTCAGTCACTTGAAGGGGCAGGCCGTGGAGCGACAGATGTCTTGGCACCTTACTGAAGATGCTGAGCGAGTTCAGTGTGGATACGCCACTCACCACAAGATTCCTGGCTCTAACGGGTATCATGATGTTCGTGGTCTTCGACCGGGGATCATGGGTCTTGACACTGCACCCCCAGGCGAGGTGTCAGCAGCTGCTTCTACTGTGAGTAACCGTCTGGCTCTTCTTGGGAGACGGTTACCTCCACCGGAGTACAGATGTTACGGTTGGGCTTCCTCACTAGCCAAGGGGTGGTGGGCACGCATGACTGGTTTTGTCTTAGCGCGCTGGAAGAGGGATCTGAAGAGCAGTGGGTTGTATGCGCCCATACGAGCCACCATGTACGGAATCCCAGTCAGCTGTCGCCATTTCTTGGCTTTGCTGGAGACCTACATGCCTGACAGCAACACCTTTCTGACCAGTGGTGGTGAGCTAGGGTTAGCTTTGCATGAGATGCATTATGTTTCGGGTCTTCCGATGGGAGATTGTCCGTATCAGGAGTATTTCCCCTCGAACCAACAGCTGGAGTGTATGAAGAAAGATACTCCCGACATGTATGACACTCTCTGGGATCTTACCTGTCATTATCACACCTCCTTGGTTCAGACTTCTCCTCAAGCGAAGAGGAAGAGGCAGGTCAGCTTGAAACAGTTTGCCTGCTATTTGTTCCAGAACTTGGAGAGTAACTCCGGCGAGTCCATTCATGAGTTAGACATATTGACCCCTTCTACGATTAATGAGTTGCTGGAGAAGGCTGAGGCTCAATCTTACACTATCGCCAGTGCTGAGGGAGCTTTTCCCGCGGGGACCAAGTTTCGCTCTTTTCTCTGTCGTGCACAGAAGTCCATTGGGCCCCGAACTCTACTAGCAGGCTACCTTGCCCTTTGGTTGAAGAAGTGTGTTGTCCCGCACCAGCCTTCAGATGCTCTACCCATCGAGGTGCTCTTCCCTGCAGTTCAGCTAGCCTACGGGAGAGAGCTTTCCCTGCTCCCAGCAATGGTTGTTGGCATCCATTGCGGGCTCAGGAGTCTAGTCAGCAGTTTCTCACATATGGGTTCTGAACCATCAGCTGAGCTCGTTTGTCCGAAGGTTGAGCTCCCTTACGCATATCTGAACCAATGCCACATAGAGCCTTATCTCCCTTGCCGCTTTGCTCACCAGTTCGGCTATGACCAACTGTATGTCGGGAATCCGGGCCGTAGCCTGCAGGTTGAGGGAGGATTGATTGATGGCGTACGAGCGTGGCTGTGGACGATGGTGGGCTGCACCGGAGCCCATTTTGCTCTCCCTTCATATAGGCGTAAGCCGCTGACCACTTTCCTCAGCTGCAAGTGGTTTCTTTCCGCTTATGAATCCATCAGTGTTAGGAGCCTCTCAGAGTTACAGTCCGAGTACTCAGTCCGGGCTGCTATGATGGCTGGTCGCAGGGCTGAGCTTGCTCAGAAGCGGAGAAAAGGGCATGCCAAATCTCTTCTCACAGATGATGAAGAGCTCCTCCCCACGGGTGACGAAGACGAGACCTCCGAGGAAGAATATGTGGATGCAGACACCGACGGAGGGGATCTCGATACCGGTTTGTCCCGCCTCTTTGATTTTCCTTCTCCATTAATGACAGCTCTTGTTCATTTAATGAAATGGCTATTGTCACTTTAGGTAGGACAGCCGACGATCATGAGCCGCCGGCTCCTACACACGTTGACACGTGTGACAGGCCTGTGCATGATCGACCCGCTGGTCCTAGGAGAGTTGGTGCCCCGAAGAGGAAGAAGACCGCACATAAGCCCTACGACGGTCAGCGTCCTTATGGAGTGGACTTAGGAAGCACAGCCGATGGAGGGGAAGGTAACATTTATTTTCATTGCTTTAAGGTGATTTACCTTTTGGGATTCGTAACCATGTTTCATGCTCCAGGGTTCTTCGAAGAGGGCGAACTCCCACCGGGTTCGGAATCTCCTGGTATGGATTGCTTCATGCAGCAAATGTGCGACGTCCTTCACGACGGGTCTCTGGGCATCGATCTAAACATCGATCTTGAGCAGATGAATAATGCCGAGCCCGCAGTCCTATATTCAGGTATATCTACATCCAACGTTACTTTCCTCAAGCATGGGGAAGGAACATCTTCCGTTCTTGCTGCAAGTATTTTTGAGCTTTCCTCATCTTCCATCATTCAGATTACCCTGCAGATGTCGCGATGGAAAGGCCAAGCTTCTCGAAACCCGATGCTGGCTTATTAGCTGACATGCTGGCTGAGCAGACTACCAGAGGAACCGAGAGACCCTTCTTTGGGACATTCATAGGTATATATCTGACTCCCTTCATCTTGCCTGATCTTTTGTCTGACTAACGAAGGATTAATATTACAGCACCAACCATTGGGATTAGCCCAATATCGATTCCTGGTATATCTAGCTTACCTCGGAGTGACGGACTCGCCGGTACGCATACGATTTAGGGATATCATACTTCTCTAAGTTTATCTGACTTTTGACTAATATATGAGTGCAATCATAGGACCAGCCACCGGGACTGATTCTCTTATGACTCCTGGCATTCCTCAGATGCCTACGGATGATGGACCTACAGGTATGTAGATGACCCTATCATTCCACTCCTCCTTATTCGTATCAATTTTGACTAATAAAGAGGTACAATCATAGGACCAGTCGCTTGGGCTGATACTCTTATGACTCTTGGCATTCCCGCTGCATCTGAGGACGGTGGGATTGCAGGTATGCATACGATCTTCTTGTCCCGATTCTCCTTATTTGTCCAAATTTCCATTTGACTAATACAGGAGTGCAACTATAGGACCTGCCGTTGGGCCTGATACTACTACAGTTCCTGGGGCTGAAGGTCTGTATAAAAGTGGCGTCTCTCCGCCTTTGCCGAGTGGTATAAGCGATCTGCCTGTAGGGGTTGATATACCCTCCATGACCACTTCTGTCGCTGTCTCAGAGCCTGTCGGACCTCAGCCTGAGGGGACGTCCGTTGGCATTGGTATGCTCAGAATTTGCCTTTTGAATTTCCTTATCGTATTCGATAATCCGCTGAACTTCTATGTTGTTGTTTACAGGATCCCGATCTTCCCTATACGAGCGTGTTCGCGTCCTTTTGGTTGATACTGATCCTGACAGAGAGGCTTTTCGTACGGACCTCGGCTTCTTCACTGCCTTTTATAACGGCCTGATCGAGAAACTTCTTCATAGAGGATGCGGCTTCGATCAGTTCAGGCGTTCCTTTTCTCGCCACATGATGATGATGAGGGAAGAAGGATACCCGGAATTGGCCGACTCCTTTACTACCGATTTCGCTGTCCTGGAGTCAGAGATACGAGAGTTGAAGGAGTTGGAGGTTACCGGGGCTTCTTCTTTCGTATCTTCTCAGTTGGAGCTTAGGATGGCATAGTGGCGTGACCTGAGATCTTCCATCGGGTGCGAGCTTCAGTCACATGAGAGTTCCGTTACACAGCTGATGGCTACCGTAGCGAGAAAAGACACGGATAGAGCTGAGCTACTCCGCTCCTTGGACTCGAGTCGCGAGGAGGTGACTAGGTTGAAGGAGGCTTTGAAGCACGCCGAGGAATCTGCTGCCCTTATTGTAGATGACCTAGCTGGACTAGAGCGTTCTCGGGAACAGGTACTCGAGAAGCTAGGATCCACCCAGGAGAGGCTGATGAAGCTGAAGAGCGAAGCCGCGGAGATTTTAAGCCATTCTGAGGAATCTGCCCGAGCTGATCTGCAGGCGGGACTTGAGCGGAGTTATGCAGATAGACTTTTTAGCTTAAAGTCTCATATTCTTAGCCGTCAGCTGCCTTCGGGCTAACGAGCTTCTTGTTGTATGTTTTTGACTCGATCTATTAGTAGAAACTCAGCATTTGATTTTTCTGTATTTCTTCCGAATGACAGATTTATGAGATTTTTGGCAAACCCCCAGCCATCAACGGGTTTGATATGTCTTTACCGATTACCGTTTGAAATCGGACTAGCATGTGAATTATTAAACCCGTCTCACATGTAACGTTGTGCTAAGAGAGTAAACTCTCTGAGGCTTTGTGCTATGATTTTGAATACATAGGCTTCAGGTCCGAGGAGAGGAAGAATTTTATATTCTATCTCCCGGTGCTAAAGAGGAAGAATTTTATATTCTATCTTCAGCTGGAAAAGAAACTCGAGGTGGGATTCCCCACCCCCAGTATCTGGAAGGATGAACTGGGAATGGGATCTCCACTCCGAGCACCCGGAATGATGAACTGGGAGTGGGGTCTCCACTCCGAGCATCGGAAAGGTCCGAGGAGAGGAAGAATTTTATATTCTATCTCCCGGTGCTAAAGAGGAAGAATTTTATATTCTATCTTCAGCTGGAAAAGAAACTCGAGGTGGGATTCTCCACCCCCAGTATCTGGAAGGATGAACTGGGAGTGGGATCTCCACTCCGAGCATCGGAAAGGTCCGAGGAGAGGAAGAATTTTATATTCTATCTCCCGGTGGAAAAGAAACGAGAGAGGAAGAATTTTATATTCTATCTCCCGTTGCCGAAGAGGAAGAATTTTATATTCTATCTTCAGGCGGAAAGGAAACTCGAGGTGGGATCTCCACCCCCAGAATCCTGCAGGATGAAACTAAGAGTGGGATCTCCACTCCGAGAATCGGAAAAGTTCGAACGACACTACCTTTTATAGGATTGGTCATTTGAACCCAAAGAATCCCTCATTCATTGAGGAGAAAACCCAATTTCAACCCTAACTTTTATAGGTTTGGTGGAAAAGGGGACAAAGGTGGATTTTCGTTTATCGAAAAGGAGTGACTCGACTTTAGTCTTGACCATGTGTAGGCTTGACTAAGCGAGATCGGAAACAATCTTAACTTTTATAGGTTTGACTGTTTCAAGTGGACCTCTCGTTCATGGAAGGAATCGAGAGGGGATTTTGGCTTTGGTCCTAACTGTAGGAAGGTTTGACCAAACTGGAGTTTGAGATACGCCAATGACTGGCAGATGGGAATGTTGGTGGGTCCACTGTCGTTTGATTTGATCAGTGGATGGTTTGGTGAGGAAAGATTAACCTATCAGAGGATTAGATCTCATCTCACAAAAATAACTCATAAGAGTTAGAGAATTTTGATAATAATAAGAAGAAACATTCTGACATTCGGAGTTCGAACGTGGATTTCTTATTCATCAATTCTACAGTGACTGGGTTATCCCTAAGAATACCCCATGTAGTATTCTTCTGGGAACTTCCCGATGCATTGGTTATCCAAAAGATACTAAGGATAGTATTTTTTCAGGAACTTGCCGTTTATCGGCATCATAAGCCGGTCACCGTCCTTGGTGACAAGGCGATATGCGCCACTCGAGTAGACTGTCTCCACTATGAATAGTCCTTCCCATTTGGGTTCAAATTTACCCTTCTTCTTAGAGTTAAGGATCATAGGCCGTCTTACAGCTAGAACCAGATCTCCTTCCTTGAAGCTTCTCTGTCGAACCTTTTTGTCGAAGGCTCGAGAAATTCTAGCTTGGTAAAACTCAATTTGCTGTTGAGCTTCCAGGCGCTCTTCATCGAGCCTCTCGAGTTCTTCGAGGCGTTTCTGATGTTGTTCTTCGGTCGACATCTGGGTTGAAAGAGCGATCCGAAGAGATGGTATTTGGATCTCCAATGGAAGAACAGCTTCACATCCGTATACCAGTGAATACGGGGTCGCTCCCGTTGGTGTGCGCACCGTGGTCCGATAGGCCCATAGAGCTGCGCCAAGCTTGTCATTCCAGTCTCGTTTGTTAGTTTTCACGATCTTTGACAAGAGTTTGATGATAGTCTTGTTGAAGGCTTCAGCTAATCCATTCGCTGTAGGATTATAAGCCGTCGACGAGATATCCTGAATTTTAAACTTTTCGCAGAACCTTATGAAGGCGTTGCTGACAAACTGAGGACCGTTGTCATGTATGATTCGTCTTGGAACACCATACCTGTAGATGATGTGGTGTTTGATGAATGCAATGACTTTGCTCGTTTTAACTTCTCTGAGTGGAACTGCTTCAGCCCATTTGGAGAAGTAATCAGTAATTGCCAGGATGAACCGGTCGCCCTTGACTGATGGGGGATTTATCGGGCCAACGATGTCCATTCCCCATGTCTCGAACGGCCATGACGTAACCGAAGGATGCAGATGCTCCGGAGGTTGGTGCATATAATTCCCGTGTATTTGACATGCATTACACTTTCGGGCATACGCAATCGCATTACTCATCATGGAAGGCCAAAAATACCCCATTCTCCTGATGCGATCGTAAAGCATGGGACCAGGTTGATGTGCGCCACACTCTCCTTCGTGCGCCTCCCTAAGGACCTCTTCAGCTTCTTTGGTTGATAGGCAACGCAATAGCAACCCATCGTACCCCCTGCGGTATAACGTCGATTCTCCGTGTTATAGTAGAATCTTGGTGCCCTTCGCCGGATCGACTCTCTTTCCTTTACATCTTCTGGCAAGATTCCATGCAAGACGTAGTCGATGATGGGGAAACGCCAATCTCGTGGTTCGAACTCGATTTGAGTAGCGTGCACCTCTTGAACTTCTTCTTCCTTGGCCTCTTCATTGTAAAGCGGTATTAGAAGTTGGTGAGTTCTTACCGTAACAAATTGCTCTATTTCGGGAGGCTGCGCCAGTGATACGGCCAATGCTGCCAATGCGTCTGCATAAGTATTCTGTAGCCGTGGAATATGTTCGATAAAGAATCCTTCAAATGATTCCGCTATCTCCACTGCCATCTTATGGTATGGAATTAAATCCTGACTTCGGACTTCATATTCTCCTTGGACTTGCTTGACTATTAGCTGAGAATCGCCGAAAGCCTCGAGATACTCAACCCCCAGCTCCTTAGCGAAATTGAGTCCTATAATCAATGCGTTATACTCTGCTACATTATTCGAGCATGGCTCGGTTAGCGAGTAGGCTCGAGGCATCACATGTTTTCCTGGGGAAACTAAGACAACTCCCACTCCGGAAGAAATCTTAGACCTCCCAGGAGTACCTGTGACAATGGCTGCTCGGGAAGCGCCATCGAAGTACAAACGCCATACTTGTTGATGCGAAGTTGCGTTGACCTCGTGGAGTCATGAATACTCAAATCGGATTAACTTTAGAGATGACATAAATGGTCTGCCCGACCAGATAATGTCGCATCTTCTGAATGGCGAACACCAAGGCGAGGCATTCTCTCTCAATCATAGGATATCGAGATTCGGCGCCTACCATGGTTCGGCTCAAATAATATACTGCCTGCTCATGACCGTTATCGTCATCTTGTGCAAGTAATGCACTTAATGAGTGGCTCGTCGCCTTGACGTAAATCAAGAACGGTTTGCCCGATTTCGGTGCAACGAGTACAGGAGGTTTCGAGAGATATTCTTTAATACTCTCGAATGCCTTTTGACAAGCGTCATCCCATACAAAAGACACGCCCTTCTTTGCGAGCTTGGAGAATGGTTGGCATTTTCCTGAGAGGTTCGAGATGAACCGACGAATATAAGCTAATCGCCCTTGCAATCCTCTGAGCTCCTTGAGGTTTCTCGGAGGCTGCAATTCATTAATCGCCTTTACCTTATCAGGATCGATGTGAATACCTTTGGTGGTGACGATGAATCTCAGGAATTTACCACTAGACATTCCGAGGAAAGACTTGGTAGGATTCATCTTCAATTGATGGGCTCGCATCAAGTCGAACATGGTCTTCAAGTCCTTAATGTGATCTTTTTTATCACGACTTTTCACGACCAAATCATCTACGTAGCATTCGACAGTCTTTCGGAGATGCTCCTGAAAGATCTTTGACATGGCTCGCTGATATGTAGCACCTGCATTCTTTAAGCCGAAGGGCATAACTGTGTAGCAGAAGACGCCGAGAGGTGTTCTAAATGCTGTATGCTTTTCATCATCTGGATGCATCTTTATTTGGTTATAACCAGAGAAACCATCCATGAAAGACATCCTCTCGAACCCACACGTATTGTCGATGATGACATCCGTGATGGGGAGGGGAAAATCATCTTTTGGGCAAGCAGTGTTGAGGTCTCTAAAGTCAATACAGACCCTGATCTTCCCGTTTTTCTTAAGGACCGGGACGATGTTGGCAAGCCATTCTGGATGTTGTTCCTCTCTAATGAAGCCCGAGTCCACAAGCTTTTTAACCTCAGCTTCGATCGCCTCCATCATTTGCGGACGAAACCGTCTTTGTTGTTGTTTGACAGGTTTGACATCCGGCTTAATATTGAGGCGATGCACTGCTATGTTTGGATCGAGCCCTGGCATGTCTTCATAATTCCAGGCGAACACATCGATGTACTCCCTGATAAGAGAGATTAACTCTTCTTTCTCTTCGGGCAGGAGACTGTCGCTAATGAATATCGGCTTCGGATTTTCCTCCGTTCCCATATTCACTTGGACTACTTGATCTTCGGTAGGAGGTTCTCTTTGTTCGAACCTATCACCATACTGCATGTTTAGGTGATGAACCCACGGATCTTCCCATGTCGGCATCTGGTCGTCTTCCTCTATTGTGGTAGGATCAACCGTAACCATGTTCGACATCAACTTTTTAAACATTTCACCAAGGCTCGCGTCGGAATCCCAAGCCGCAGAGTCGGAAGAGTATCCTTTTCTAGCCTTGTTAGCAATCTGATCGATGATTTGCCAGCAACATTCGTCATCGGATGAGGAGACATAGCCAAGACCTCTTTTATGACGATAATAATCATCGGGTTTTCCCTTCGGTACATAGGCCATTCGAGGTGGAACTCGTGGACCTCGACCAAAGAAAAGACCTTCTCCGAGTGTGAAGTCATATCCATGCTTCTCCATTAGATCGCGCGCTTTTGCGTCATATCTAAACTACATATTTGAGACACTGATGTAGAGTTGACGGGACTATAAGGTTACTGTGGATCCAAGGTCGACCCAACAGTAAGTTATAGGATGTTTCCGCGTCAATCACATAACAAGTGACCTCCGACTTCAAATCCCCAATCTGGCACTTGACTCGGATCTTCCCCAAGGGCCTAGACCCGCTGGTGTTGAATCCGTAAATCGTAGTGCCGGTGGAGGCTAGTTTGCTAGTCGGGATTCCGAGATGATGCATCAGTCGGAATGGCATGATGCTAACAGCAGAACCCGGATCAACTTGGATCCGGTTGACCATGCTGGAGCCAATGTGCCCGGTAA
Source organism: Asparagus officinalis (assembly GCF_001876935.1). Classification (NCBI taxonomy): domain Eukaryota; kingdom Viridiplantae; phylum Streptophyta; class Magnoliopsida; order Asparagales; family Asparagaceae; genus Asparagus; species Asparagus officinalis. The sequence goes on from NC_033798.1 coordinate 12,259,438, forward strand.
AATATAAGGGCCGATCATGCTTTGAGTTCTTCGTCTGCATGTCTTCTTTGGTAAAAGAGATGCATGGAAAATGATGCGCCGCGAGATTGCAATGCTGAGCAGATGGCTCTGGTCCTTCAGGCGACGGCTTGATTCGAGTTAGAAAAGCTTCAGAATCGCTCAAGGCCTCCTGTAGTGCTTTCCTTGTATCTTTGGACAGACGCAATAGCTCGTACAGGGTTATCCTAGCCGGGATGTTGGCCAACTGCGCCATAATGTCGAAATGGGGTGGAGAGTTCGCATTTCCCGGTTTGTCTCTCCCAATCGGATGATTGAATCGAGACTGCCTCGGGTTTTGGGCCTCTTGACGTAAAGGCTCTTTCCCCTTCTCCTTCTGCTGGACTTTCTCTGTAGCTACAGGCGTTGGGGGAATTGCTGCTATTCCCAGTTCCGCCAATGTCTTGGAAGGAGGGGTTTTGGTACCTAATTGCTCGAAAGCATCCGGGTACTTGTAGTGATACTCATTCCCGCTTCGAGTCGCAAAGGCCTCCTGTTCATCTTCAGAAAGCGGGAAGGCAGGGATTTCCTCGTCGTCTTTTCCTGGAATAGCAGAAGCTCCATAAGAAGACTTACCTTTCCCTTTCGACTTTTTCTTGGAAAAGGTTCCAGTCCATTGCTCGTCTCCGATCAAATCTGGATGAACCCAAAGAATCTCACCATTAGGGGCTGTGTGTGGCACGAGTCCCTTCTGGCGCTGCTTGTGAGGATCATCGTTCACCGTCTTCACAGCTGTGTTTATTACTGGTTCATGTTGGAACCAGTTTAAGGGAACAGAACCGAAGCTAATCGATACTGCGTTTGCTCCCACTCTCTTCTCCTTCGGCTGCTTCATGGTGATGACTCCGACATCGATGAGAGCTTGGATCTTGTCCTTAAGAGCATAGCATACCTTGGTAGGATGGTGCACCGCTCTATGAAATGCGCAGTATTTTGGATCATTGATTCTCTTGGCATCTTCTTGATCCTGGATTGGAGGCAGTTTGATCTTGTTATTCTCAACGAGGTACTTGAAGATACCGGGAACTTCATCCTCTTTGAACGAATAGACTTTTGGGAACTTTGGCTCCGAAGCTTTTGGCCTCGGGGTCTGCTGTTGCCACCTTGGTTGTTGAGGCGCCTTTTGCTGCTGCTGTTGCGGTTGTGCTTGCACTTCGAACGTCTGATTTGCGTCCACGGCATTCGCGTGTGCTTTTCCTCTTCCCTTAGGGGCAAAGTTTGGTTGTGGAGCGTTATTAGCTATTTGACCCCGTTCCGTCTTCTTCCTTTTGAGGAATCGTTCGGCTCGTTCTCCTCGCGCCTTCAGGTCTTTCCAGGTCTTTGGTGGCGCCATTCCCATAGCTTCGAGGATGTCCAAGGAGAGATTTGTTGTGACAGGTCTCGAGGATGAAATCTTCGCTGACCGGATCCCTGCAATTCATTGCCTTATTCCGGAATCTCTTCACAAAGTTTTTGACTGTCTCACCATTCTTCTGTTTCTCCTCAAACAGAGTGCTGATTGAGATCTTAGTATCGTCGTCGAAGAAGTTCGTCAGAAACATGTCCTCCATGTCGTCCCAACTGCTGATGCTCCCCGGCTTGAGGCGACGATACCAATCGAAGGCTGCTCCGCGAAGAGTGCCAACGAATGACCGTACCATCAAGGGTTCATTGCCGGAGATTATTCCCAAGTGAGACTTGAAGTATATTAAATATTGGGTAGGGGAACCTTTTCCATCAAACGGCGTAAAGTTGATTAAATTGAACTTTGCCGGATATGGAATTGATTCCCACTCCCTTGGATATGGACATGGTATGCCGGACCTTTTCACCTCTTGAGCGTTCATCAACGCGTTGATTTTGCTCTCTAAGTCCTTCATCTTCTTGTCCTCACTTGTACCTGTCTTCGAGTGGCTTTGAGGAGAGGTAACGTGGTCCTCTTTTGCATTATCATCTACAGGACCAACTCCGTTGTCGTTGTTGACAGGAGGAATAGTTATGTTGACATTATTCCCTTCCCGCTCCTTCTCATCTTGATTCTGATGATTGGGTCGAGTGGGCTCTTCTTGACGAGTTGTAAGAGCCGCGATTTGCTGGTCATGCATCTCTCTCATCTGCTGCATGGCCATCTCCATCTCGAATTTGAAAGCTTCTTTCTGCCGAGCCAGGGCATCTTCAAGCATCTTGTTCATTTGTTCGGCGCTGATCATGAGTACCTCGCGAGGTTGTCCCTCGCTAGATACCGTGTTGTCCGATGCAATTGCGGAGCCGGCATCTGATCCTTCGTCTTCTGATGGTAATCTCGTCCAAACCCTACCATAGGTCCCTCGTGTAATGGTTCCGGACTGCAGATGGGTTAAATACCAGGGCATTAGCGGGATCGACTCGGGATTGTCTCCTGTCGATGCTCCTTTGCTGGCCATGTTGATGGTGACCTTCGGGAATTCTCCGTCTTTGACTATCCTTCTTCTTCGCTGGAAATGCCTAGGCTTAGTCTCAGACGCTCCGGTGGAGATTCTCTTGAACACCGAAACTCTCCTTGGGGCTTCGGAGCAACAGCATTCTGATAGCACCGCCTTGATGATGTTGGCACATGGACAGTGGGGCTCCGTGTCTCGTGCGTTTCGCTTTCAAGACTTATTCGCACCCCCAGCTCTATAGTACAACTCATCAGTTTGATAACTGGAGCAACCTATAGAGTGTTGGCATGATTTTCCAAGTACAATATTATCATCATCAGACGAATATGACGCTTTATTAGCGTTCTTAAGAGTCGCTCGTTCCAGTCTACGTTTTTGTGAACGTAAAAACTTAACGGGCTCTTGAACTTCGACACGCAACCCGACGCGGTCGGCAATAGGGGTTTTCCCTTTGATATTTTCCTGGGGGGGAGTTAGAACAACCCCCAGTTGGGTTTATCATTTGGGGACCTTTCAACGGACCCAATCGCTCTTTGATAGGTACTTTACCTCGATTCTCCGGTAAGGGACCGAGGCGACCCTTCAAAGGGACTCTGGGTGTTGAAAGATTCGTGTTCATACCTGACTCCACCGGAGGTGCGGGGGCAAGGGGAACGGGACTTGGATTTGGTGAAGAATGGGCAGCAACATCTTCAACTCCTGTCTTAGGCGTTGGTTTCGCCTTCAGCATCCATACCTGCTTGAGCTTTGACGGGGTCTTGACCGCCTCTTCTTTCTGCATCTCCTCCGCTTTCTGTAGGAGAGCTCGGGCATGCGCAAGCAATGCGCGGCGCTTCTTGATTCGCTCTTCGAGGGTCGAGCGAGTCCTTGTGACACGAACCCATTCGTTCGTTTCTGCTTTGAAGGAGGAGTTAGTCACGTACCGTTGTTGCTCCAGTTGAGACTTTCGTTGTAACGGACCCCGTCCATAGGCTCCAAAGCCTTGGCCATCTGACGAGCAAGGTGTTGACGCCGTCTTTGGCGTGTTCTCTTTGATACCGCTGGAGCACTTTCATTAGCCATCTTCTTGGCGGAGGAGAAGCCTAGATCTGCGATCTCGACCACGTTGGGTGACGCGGAGACGCCACGTGGTGCGAGTGCAGCGATGGCAAGAGGCTCTTGGGTCTTTGAGCCGAGAGTCCCGCGGACGTTTCTGGAGGAGGATGACTTCCTACGCCTGCTCGGAGAGGCGGATCTGGAGGAGGAGGAAGAGAGGTACTCTTCGAACTTTTGTTGATCGAACTCGTATTCGATCTCTTCATTCACCCGGATCTTGAATGCCGGTTGCGTCACGACGGCGCCGGTAGCGATGTCGTTGGCTCTCACTGTGGTCGCCAGCTTGTTTGCATCAAAAGTTGTTGTATTCATTGCTGTATTCATTACAACTTAGATCGTTACAATGAAACAAAAAGAAATCGCCTTTTTATAAGGCTCTTACACAATGAAAACAAAAAGGTTACAACTCTCTTCAAACAAACGCAAGATCCGTTTATCGTATCTTGCTTGCGTGGGTCTTTTGCCTGTGACGGGGACGTTGATATCCGTGGACCACCGGGCACTCAAATCTGCTCCGAGAAAATCGGGCAGAGCTTCGTCGATCCGCGTGAGATCTAGAAGCCTGAAGCGTCTATCTCGGCTAAAACGAGATATCAGCTCTTCTTAGTGATTACCGGCGAAGGGTAATACTAAGGAAAAGAGGGAACGGGTGATGAAGGCTCTGATGTAGACCTCTCAGGCTGAGACACCCTTGGGGTGTCTTGGCTTGGCCGAGACACCCCTGGGGTGTCTAGGCTTTTCCTAGACACCCCCGGGGTGTTTCTCAGCCTGAGACGCTCCGTTGCGTTGATTCGGTTGTTTTCCCTGTAAATTCTTCGTCCGAACTCGGATTTGAGTGATTCCGGGTGCGTTGGAAGCTTGACGAAGAGTTCGATCCGTTATGGTGGTTGGATTATCTGTAGAGTGGTCGAGGCACGAAGGGCGTTGTCCTTTTTTGTGAACAGTGCTGGGTTCCCGATTGGTCCGGGTCTTCGTTGTTCCGAAATCCTATCAGCTCACGTAGTTCGTCGATTCACTTCAATCGTTCATCGACGTCAATTGGACTCCTGTGGATCGGATAGTGACGTTCATCGTCGCTCTTTAACAATGAACCGTTCGTGGAGACCTATAGGCAATTTTCGATGCCTACAGATATTTGGAGGCAGCAGGCTATAGGGTGACCTTGGCAGATGCACGCTTGAAGGTTACATTTGGGTCCATGATTGTGATGAAGGGCGTCAGAAACTAGCTTGAAAGAAAACAGCAATGGGGTATTTATACCCACACAAAAACTCAGTCAAAAACCCCAAGCCAAAAGACAGAAACAGCCCCAGCAACGGTAATAAAACTAGCCGTTGGAAGCTGAAAAAGCTATCGTCGGTCGACCGAAAATTTCATCGGTCGACCGATGGAGCTCTCGGTCGACCGGACCGGTCGACCGACAGACTCTCTGTCGCCCAGTGAACACATGAATTCAGGATCGGTCGACCGGTGCAGTCAACCGAAATCTGATACACTTAAAACAGGTTTTTAAAGCTATTTTAGAGACTTTTGAAGATGTGTTAAAAATAACAAATGAAGTCCAAAAATTATGAAACTTTGGGAAAAGTATATAAACATGTTACAAAAAGAATTTTCCAAATTGCATTTCCCATTTGTGAAAAATTATTATTTTGCAAAATAGTTCAAAACACGAAAAAGTAAACATGTGAATTTTGATATTTTGGCTAAACCATGTTTTGAAACTTTGCACAATGATTATATAGACTTAATAAAATATGTATATGATTATTGTTGAGTCCAAAAATGCACAATGATTATATAGACTTAATAAAATATGTATATGATTATTGTTGAGTCCAAAAACTAAGAATATAGAATTTTCACAAAATTGCATATTCTATGCAATGTTATCAAAAACACAATAGTAAATATGAAATATGTGATTAGCTTAGAGTATCTAACACACATAATATAAAACCTAAACTAAATATACCAAAGCTTGATCTTGATCTTCAATAGGCTTGACTTGATATATTTGCGGATGAAGCTTGAACTTGATCTTTAACTTGAATTGTATAGGCTTCAACCCGACATTCCGCCAACCTCCATTTGATATCGTCGTTGAAGCGCTATTCCATCCATCCTCCAACAACGTTGTTTGTCTACAACACATAGGAAAACGCAAACACCAGACAAACAACATTAGTAGTAAATTATTTGTAAATCATCATCAAAACAAGAAGGCCAACAGATCATATTGCATATAAAAAGATTCGCTTTCGGTGTCAGATATAATTACCTCATCTTCATTGGCCATAAAACAAATGTTATGGTCATGAAGAGCAAACTTAGCTCCCTCCTCATCGTTATCCGAGTCACTTGGTTCGGATTCATCCTATCCGGCATACATCGCCCTCTTCTTCTTGTACTTCAAGTATTTCTCTTTGATCTTTGGGCAATCCTTGGCTTGATGACCCGGTTCATTGCACTCAAAACATTTTCCTATACGAGGAGAAAAATTGTTGTTAGATCGGTTAAGATTTTTGTTTAATTTTATTACTTTAGAAATTCTTCTAGAGAGGTAAGCCACTTCTCTAGATACACCGGTTTCACTATCCGAGGAGGAGGAGTCATCAATAGCTCCTTTAAGAGCAATTGTCTTTTTTTGGGATGGCTCCTCGATTACCCGTGGGAGTTCTTCCTCCTTCTCATTCTCTTTGATTTTCTTCTCATGGACCTTGAGCTTGCCAATGAGACCATCAAGGGGAAGTGCGGTGAGATCGTGAGCTTCCTCTATGGCCGTAGCTTTAGGTTCCCACACCGGAGACAATAATCGAAGAATCTTGTAGTTCATCTCTTGGGTTGACAACTTCTTATCTAAGCCATGCAATTCATTAATAATATTAGTGAAGCGAGAAAACATAGCATCAATGGATTCATTTGGAAGCATTTTAAACAATTCATAATCATGCATGAGCCTACTAATTTTTGATTCCTTAACTTGGGGGGTTCCCTCATGTGTGATGCAAAGTTTGGTCCAAATCTCATATGCGGTAGCACAAGTAGAAACCCTATTGTATTCATTTGGTGTGAAGCCATAAATTAAGGCATTCATGGTCTTTACGTTAAGATTGGCTTGGAGCCTCTCACCATCGGTCATTGAGCTAGTTTTAGGTTTTTCTATATATTTCTTTTCAATGATGTCTAGGATGTCAAGGTCAATGCAACGGGGATAGATTCTCATCCTAGCTTTCCAATATGCAAAATTACTACCAGTGAAAAGTGGGGGTCTAGTGGTGGATTGTCCTTCTAACATATGTACATTCATTGAAGCCTCCATAAGATCTTTTCTCTAAGGTGATTAGACCAAAAATTAATATAGAGACCAAGCTCTGATACCAATTGTTAGACCCTAGAGGGGGGGTGATTAGGGTCTTATGGTAATAAATGTGTAATAAAAATTAAGACAAACAATCACCACAAAATATAATGCTAAAATAAAAAGAGATAAGATAGAAATTATTATCCAAGTGACGCGCGATGTGTTCACGAGGTTCGGCTCTCTAGCCTACGTCCCCGCTCCCCACTCTCGAGGAGAATTCACTACACAACCCCAAAGATCTACACAGCGATCTCCACGAGATCTCACGACACAGTTGATCTCCACGAGATCACCACACAATCAATAGAAGCAAATAAAGAATTGCTCTCTCTTACAACAGCCCTATGGCAAGGAGAGATATTGCACTTGAAGCTTTTGGATGTGGGATGTGCAAGTGTAAAACAAGGAATTGGATTTTGAAAGTTAAGGCTCTTAAACTCAAGAATTAAACACAATTGATTTTTCTCTTGCAAAGTTGGTAGTTAAAATAAATGGGGTAGTTGGGTATTTATAGTGAAAATTAACAGCAGCCAAAACCCCAAAGAAATAACCAAAATCCCCCAAAATCCCCTAAAATCCGGTTTTCTAAAACTAGCCGTTACTGTGCAATGACTCTCTGATAAGTTGACTTATGAGTCGACTCATAAGTCGACTAATGAGTCGGCTTATATGAGTCGAACCAGCAGAAGAAAAATCACAACTCCGCCGCACTTCGTGAGTCGACTTATGAGCCGACTAAACATGCACAGACCAGATTTGCACAGAAAACTCAACTTAAAAATATGTTTAAAAATATCAGATAAATTCTAAAAAATGTGAAACTTTGGGAATAGTTTATAATCATTTTGACAAACTTGTTTGAAGAGGAATTTTACAAAAGGTCCTTGTATTTATGAAAAACATCATTTTAACAAAAGTACCAAAATACGAGTTTTGAAAGTGTGCAAGTGTGTGTGATATCTCGAATAGCTTCAAATAAAATCTACAACTACTTGCCTACAATCTAGCACTAGAGAGAAAATAAAAACTAGCAAATATCCTCACATAGAATAACATTTCTTTGAGTCTTGATATTGCTTTGATTTGATGAAGCTTTTACTTGTATATGTTGTTCTTGATTAACATTTGCTTCATCACATTGCCTCCACCTCCTATAGATATTGACGTTGTAGCTCATATTCCATCCAATCCTCCATTTATGGTACTAACAAGCTTGATATACATATTAACTATAATATCACTCAATAAGCAATTAGTACCGATAATGGTAGTTGTAAATCATCATCAAAACATAAGGGCTAACAGCAAAGTCTATTTCTCTCGGATTTGATATCGTGGAGAACTTGCGTGGTAAGTTGAACAAAACTCTTGACTAGTTTAGGAACTCAAAACGAGTTTAAAACTATGTCAAAGAGTTGATTTGAACCGAAAATCGGTTAATAAGCCAAGGATCAAGCTCCAAGACCTTTGTTGCTGAAGAACGCTCCAAGATCTCCAAGAACACAGATGTCGATCTCTCTTTATGCGATATGGCAGATGTAAAAAGTCGATCCAATTGGAGATCCTGAACTCAGTTGAATTTTTCGCTATTTATAGGGGATTAAGGGGTGTATCCGCTCCCTTAATTCGCTCCTAAGTGGGGGAGTGATCCCCTCAAATCGTGAAAAACGATTTTGAAACCGTTTAGCTCGTGTTTGAACGAGTCTAATACAAGAATTACATTCTGGGCAAAAATTCTGCATTCTGGACCTGGGACGCAGAGTTGGGCTCTGCATTTGAGCCTGAAAATACAGCCATGAACTCTGCGTTTTGAGTCTGGAACGCAGCCACGAACTCTGCATTTTGAGTCTGGAATACAGCCACGAACTTTGCGTTTTGAGTCTGGAACGCAGCCACGAACTCTGCGTTTTGAGCCTGAAAACGTAGTCACGAACTCTGCGTTTTGAGTCTAGAACACAGTCACGAACTCTGCGTTTTGAGTCTGGAATGCAGCCACAAACTCTGCGTTTTGAGTCTGGAATGCAGCCACAAACTCTGCGTTTTAAGTATGGAACACAGCTACGAACTTTGTGTTTTGAGTCTGAAACACAACCACAAATTCTGCGTTTTGAGTCTGGAACACAGCCACGAACTATGTGTTTTGTTGTTGGACACAGAGATGAACTCTGTGTTTTAACTCTGGAACACAGAAGCGAGCCTCAGGCGAGCTTGGCGAGATTCAGGCTAAGTCCAATGTTCAGGCGAAATCCAGTCTTGCAGACGGACTTCAAAACATAACTTGCTGCAAAAAACATGTCATAACTTTCAAATTGTAAGTCGGAATTAGACGAATTATATATAAAAATCAACTATCTCGACAAGACGGAGCCGACCAAACCAACCCGAAGGGTTTGGTTTGCTCCCGTCTATTTCGCCAAATTCCTTACGATTTGAGAGATATCTGCGTTTTGATTTAATTAAAGAGACCGTCAATTTGTAATCTCTTTTGCTAGAGCGTTGCGAAGATCATCATCTTGTAACCTTCATTTTGGCTCCTTGAAAATAAGAGACTCGTTAGATTGTAATTCCCGATGTTGATTGTGAAGGCTGTTGCATTAGAGCTTTTCATAGGTTGTTCTGAAGGTCGTCAGATTGTAACATTCATCAATCTATATGAACGTTTTCAAATTATAGCCTTCTGAAAACCGTCAAATTGTAATTTACATCATCGGTGTTTGATGAGGATCAGCTATCTGCAGTAATTTTTAGATAGCATACAAGGATCAAGATGATGACTCTGATACCATGTTAAATGTAGAGCAAATCAGAAGAAAAGGGTTAGTTGGATGACTCTGATACCATGTTAAGAATAGAGATTTAGGAAGAGAAGAGACTTAGTTTATTCATTATTTGAACAACTTAAATATAGGAGTAAAAGGAGAGGTTCTAGAATTCTAATTGATTTGGGATTAAAATAAAGGAAAGCAAATACCCTAATACTATTATATCTATCCAGAGATACCCAAATATGAGTGCAAATAGCAGATCAAAAGGTTCAATGAACGACTGAGATTAATCTTGAAAACTTGCCAAAATTGCCAAAATGCATCATAACCATCGACGGTGGATCACGACAATCAATGGTCCCTTGGTGATCATCGATGGTTTGACGTAGCCCTCGATGGTGATGATTCTGGTTTCTGAATTTCTTCAATTGTTCCCTGTAACCATCGATGGTCTCGATGTTTCCTTGTTACCATGGATGGTTCTGATTCCGATTTCTATTTTTCTCCGATTGGCTCATGTAACCATCGATGATGTTCTTGACCATTGATGGTTGCATTTTGACCATCGATGCTTTAAAGGCTGAAATCAATGGTAGTGTTAATTTTTGTATCGTTTTCAATCTGAATCTTGCTCGTACCTATTTATATCTAAAATATATCACCTCACAAAACATATCAATAGCAAATGAAAATTTGTTATTAATCAAACAAGAGATATCGGATGAACAACATTCTAACGGACACAATTTTAGAGAATCTTATTTGATGCATCTATCCTTTGTGGCAACTCTAAATTTATGACTTTGCAAACAATATATTTTGATAAAAATACAGGATTCTAGGGTTATGAGTGCCGTTTTTCAATGCAAAATCCAGCCCCCTAATTGTCTTTCTTATTCATAAGAAGATATAATGACCTTTCTAGTTGGATAAGTTTATGAACAAAAACTCTAAATTTTTTTTTCAAGAGTACTCGACGCTATGATCCACCGACACATTTAAACACATTTTTAGGCCCATGAATTTGCAATATTATATCAATTACAATAATAAGAATATAGTAATGTGACTTTTTCAAGGAAGGATACAGGGACACGGACATCTGATACTAGGACCGCGCATACAAATGGCGACGTCATTTTTCTAACTCCACGTCTTTCTCTGGGACCAACAATTACGCAGAGAAAAAGCCACCAATTCTGACCGCTATTTTTTTTATTTAGAACCCGTTATAATCTCATCGGTGCGAGTATTCGCCCCATCTAGAAAGCCAGGAGGGTGGCGGGTCAAATTTGGGTCGGATTCTGAATATCCAATTTGGATCCAATTTCCGCAGACATAAGGGATTCACTGTTGAGGTTAATATATGAGTGTAGTCTTACGTTAAATAGGATAAAAAAAGTAATGAATTTAAAATAGAAATTGCATGGGGTCAATACATAGTAGTTATAACTTCTACAATAAAATTAATTCATAGCCTCTGTTTAATGTCCAATTAATTCTAGACTGGTCCCGCTCTCCCCAACAAATGTTATGGCCCAAATAAAAAATAATTACCTCAACTATTGGTTTCAGAGCTTATGGCCGAAGTAAAAGAAAGACAACTAAAAAGGTTATGGCCAAGTAAAAAAATAATAATGACTAACAAATGGTATCAGAGTTCAGGTTATGGCCCAACTAATGAAAGTACCGGTAAAAGAAAGACAACTAAGCCCGGTCTATCCCAACCACTCCTCTAAGTATCCTTGTGTATTACAACGTGTTTAACAATAAGTTCAAATAAAGGATTTTTTCTCTAAGACAAATGAGAATGAAATGTAAAGCTCTCTCAATGAAAACACTCTCACAACCCGATTATACTAAATGTGAAATACTTAAGCTCAAGTAGTTGTGTGTGTAAACAATGAGTAAAACAAAATCAAACTCAAATCAATCTAGCATAAATATATGAGAATCAAAATATTAATTAGCTAGAGGATGAGTTTAGAAAAACTTCTCCAAAACAAAGAGAGTTAGAGATTTGAGGATGAACGCCTCAAAAAACGAAATTGAGATCATTCTATCTGTGAAACTCTTTTCATATAAACGAACACACTTAAATTTTCTTAAAACTGAAAAACAAAGTGGCAAAACTCTCTTGTTATTCCATGTCTTAGAAATAAGTCTTGAGGGCTATTTATAGACTCTCAACTAAAACAAAACAAATCAGCCAAAAACTAGCCGTTACCAGAAAAAGAGCAGATTAGTCGACTGGTTAATTTTTTGATCGACTGATCAACTAACCGTTATAGTAACAGAAACATGTTTCAATCGACTAGTCAATGTGTCGGTAGACTGAAGACATTGTTCGGTTGACTGATCGACTGACAAAACTAATGCTGTAAAAACTACTTCTCGTAAGTCGACTAAAAAGTTTCATCGGTTGACTGAAAAGATTGTTCAGCCATCGATCCAAGCATTCAATCGACTGAAAAAATGATACAACAGATACTTGAATTTTGCTAAAAAGTTGATTTTCTAAATTCGATTTAAAATAGCAAAACAATTCTAAAAATAGTAAAACTTGGGAAAATGTTTATACATATGAAAATAAATATTTTAGAAGAGGAATTTCTAAAATAGTATTTTCCATTTGTGAAAACTCATTATTTTGCAAAACGGTCAAAAATACGAGTTTGTTGAACACTTGATTTTGATGAAACTATTTCAAACAAGTTTTGAGATACTTTTAAATGGATTAATAGACTATAGAAAAGATGTAAAACAGTATCATTAAGTCAATAATCCAAAAACATGATATATTCCCAAATAGATATATAATACGATAAACCGAAATAACGTGTACGTGTATGGTTTGAGCTTTAACTATAAACACATAAAGTAAAAACCTAAAAACACTATATCCAAGCAAATAATCTTCGTTAATCTCGATCTTGGTAGCAGGGATGAAGCGATAGTGTGTCTTTGACTTGAATGACATCGCGCTTCATTCCGATTCCCCCAACCTCCATGAATATCATCGTTAAAGCTCAAGTCCATCCAACCTCCAACGGAGGATGTTTGTGTAGGATACCTAACAAGCAAATACAAATACTCGAAAACTATATTAGGAATTGTTTGTTAATCATTAAAACCATATTAGATAATAGGCTCATAAACATGAGACATAACAACTAAAATGATAATAATAATAATGATAGAAGTCCAATGTGAAGTTTGAAGGCGTCGGCAGAACCCACATATGTTCGTAGGAGTGATATAGTATGGTTAGCAACGAAGAGTGAAGTAGTGTATGACGCAAGTAATAAAAAAAACCCCAACAAAGGTATTAGAGCTAAGGTTATGACTCAAGTAAAAAAAATAAAAAATAAAAGATCCAAGTAAAATAATAATTATAACAACAACAACGACGATAACAACAACAATAATAAGAGAAGTCCAATGTGAAGTCTAAAGGTGTCAGGAGAACCCATAGATGTTTGTAGAAGTGATCCTAGTTTGTAACCACGAGTGAAGTTGTGGAAGATCCTACAAATATTTTTAGTCATGTGCGAATGCATAGTGTTTTTAGCGCACAAGTCAAGTGTAAAAAAAGTTATTGAGTTAGCCCACGAGTGAACCAATGTAAAAGTTAATAAATCATGTATAAGATAAGTTAGTGAGTTAGCCTACGAATGAAGTGATGCAAAAGTTAGTGAACCCTACGAAAGATTAAAATATAGTTCAAGATTGAACTATACCCAGATATTAGGGGGAATTGTTGAGGTTATTAATATTTGATTATAGTCCCTCATTGGGTAGGATAAGAAGCAATGAATTTAAAACAAGAGTTGATATCAATATCTAATAGCTATAGTTTTTGGGTTAAAATTGTTCCTACCATTTGTTTAAGGCCAATTAACTTTAGACTAGGCCCTTATCTCTCCCCAGCATGCGTTTATATAAATGTGACTAATTCTAAATTCTCGTGCAAAATTTTGTGTTGTAAGTTTTTGGACATTACTTTTTCTATCATTTCTATTCAGTTAGATATGGTTACGTTTTCCTTTGCTATCTTGTAACCTATAATTACAATTTAGCTATCACTTATCTGCATTCAATTGTTTGGTTCAATTTTAAAAGTCCTTATTAGATTTCAACTACAATGTAGGTGAAAGAAAACTCATCAAATAGTTAATTATGGTTCACTAAAACGAAATCCTCCAAGCCATAAGTTTTTAAAGAAAACATTGAGATTTCAATTTACAAGGTATAGATAGTATGTAGCATACGATATATATACAATTTTCTACTATGAAAATGCGCCAGACATACGTTGCTCCGTGTCAAAATATATTATTAGAGTTTATAATAAGTTGTTTAGATAAATAATTTATGGAAGAAATTTATATAGAAGAAATTTTCTAAATAAATCCATTCAATTTTTTTTAAAAAAAAAACCGACCCCTCGGTTTAGAGAAATTAAAAAAATATGAATGTGTTTGTTTAGAAAATTCCTTCAATTTATATAAGCCGTTAAAAAAATATTAAAGCCACCTGGTTAATGGGTCAAGAGTTTCACGAAGTCCGCGAACACAGTAGAGTTCAATCGCATCACGGCCACCATTTTCTCCCTCCAAGAATACCGTGAACCAAACCAAACTATGTGCCCTTGGTTTCCTAAGCGACCTTCATCTCCACGGTCCATCCCGTGGACCCAGTTAACAACACGTTACAAATTAATCAAAATAGTCTAATGCGCCCTTTAATGTTAATAAACAGGAAAATAATTATATGTGTCGTTGTCTAGTAACTACTCAACTAAATGTTATATCAATATACAATTTGTGATTTTATTTTCGGAAGAGATTGATGCCTGGTATTTAAAGAGATTATAAGCAAATGTATCATCATCATACATAAATGGGACAAATTTTTGAAATTTATTCCCAAAAACAGACCTGTTTCCAACTTAATTTCAAAAACATACCCAATTGACTGAAACTAGGTCGGTTTTTTTAAAAATATTCACAAACTTCACGGGAGTTCAACTCCCGTGAAGTTTTGTTATGAGAAATAACTTCACGAGAGTTCAACTCCCGTGAAGTTTGTAATATTTTTTTTCCAAAAACCGACCCAGTTTCAGTCAACTGGATCGGTTTTTAAAATTAAGTTGGAAACATATCTTTTTTTTAATAAATTTCAAAACCGGTATGTTTTAAAAATTCCTCTAAATAAATGCCAATACGCCATTTCAAGATAGGTGCTGTCTCAGTTACCCGTGTGGTGTGGTTCTTAAAATTGAAAATTATTATTTCATTCATTTTTGATAAATTTCACAAAACCAAGTTTGAGGTATTCCCCCCCCCCAAAAAAAAAGCATCCAAAAATTAATTTAATAATTCGTATAGCACACCACTAATGTAAATTACGTAATAGTTTCCGATTTCATGCCCGCTGTGAAAATACGAAAAGGGCAAAAAATCGGCTACCGCAACTCTTCCAGAACCATCCAAAGCAAAAGCCCCTAGTTTCCTTCTCGGAGAAATTACTACCAAGCCCCTACCGAGCTCCCTCGTATAAATTCAACCCTCTTCTCCCCTCTCAACTCAGAACAGAGCCCAAAAAAAAAAAAAAAATACTCAATCAAACCCATGGAAACCGCCATCGGATCTCAACGGCCCAAAACCCGTCTCAAACAGCACCGCCACCGCCGCCTCCACAGTCCCGGAGGCACTCTCGGCCGCCACCTCGCGCGCCGCCCGTCGTCCAAGTCGGCGTCTCCGACATCTTCACCGTCCCCGGAGACTTCAACCTCACCCTCCTCGACACCCTCATCGCCGAGCCGCCCTCACCAACGTCGGCTGCTGCAACGAGCTCAACGCCGGCTACGCCGCCGACGGCTACGCCCGCTCGCGCGGCGTCGCGCGTGCGTGCGTCACGTTCACCGTCGGCGCCTCAGCGTCCTCAACGCCATCGCCGGCGCCTACAGCGAGAACTCTCCCGTCATCTTGACCCGCATCGTACCGGTGGCGCCCAATTCCAACGACTACGGGACGAATAGAATCCTCCATCATACAATTGGGCTCCCTGATTTCTCTCAGGAGCTGAGGTGTTTTCAGACCGTTACCTGCTTTCAGGTTAGTGAAGGAATGATTTCGTCTTTTTCGGGGGGGTTTTGGTTTTGGTTTTTGGTTTGAATTGAAGTGGTTTTTTTTTGTTGAATTCAGGCGGTGGTGAATAATTTGGAGGATGCGCATGAGCAAATCGACACGGCGATATCGACGGCGTTGAAGGAGAGCAAGCCGGTGTATATAAGTATCAGTTGTAATTTACCGGCGATCCCGCATCCGACGTTTTGTCGGGAACCTGTGCCTTTCTTCTTGTCACCCAAGTGAGTGTTTTATTGCATTTTTTAAAAAAGAAAATTTTAGTTTTTTTATCGGATTGTTTCTTGGTTTTTTTGAAATGCCCAGATGATATATATATATATATTTTTGCTCTGTTTTAGATTATTGGAAGGAATTATACTCTGTTTTGCTTTCTAGATCATTGGTGAGAAAAGTGAAGCAGAGTTTTAAGGAATACCTATGAATTATTGTAGGATCAATTATAGAAAGCATTTTACTTCTAATTCTTTCTTGAAACGGAATATGATTGCTTATAGAAATAAGCTTATCCATTTTTTTTTAAATTATCATCCATTTTTTATACCTTCTCGCATCCATTTTGTTTGACGAGTATAATTACCATACTCTCCATTGCATCTATAATGTTTTTGTTTTAGTGGGAATCTCATATTGCTTTGTAGAATATGACTATATTCAAAGAGAAATCTACTGGTTTTCCTTTACAGTTGCTTTCTAGTAAAGTTTCTAATACTACGGATGACCCATTGGATATTCTTTTACTTGAACTGCCATTAGAAGTTGCTTATGATCAAATCTTAAGAGTAACCCATCAATTCCTGATGGCATTACGAAAATATAGACGGGGGGGGGGGGGGCGGGGGGGGGGGGGATCCCTAACCTGCAGGCCACACAGCTCGGCACCTTATGTTAGTGGGCAGGGCCCGTTTTGATGTACCAATTATTCTTTGTTTTTTTGTTATGTAATCTAGCTAATTCAAATTTATGATCAAACTATGAGTAAAGCAACTGCAAAGGGTCTGGTAAGCTGCAGTGGAAGCCACAGCCTCCTTCCTTAACAAAGCAGTGAAGCCAGTCCTCGTTGGTGGCCCAAAACTCCGCGTCGCAAAAGCCTGTGAAGCCTTTGTCGAGCTCGCTGATGCCTGTGGCTATCCGATCTCCGTCATGCCCTCTGCCAAGGGCCTCGTCCCCGAAACCCACCCCCATTTCATAGGCACCTACTGGGGTGCTGTTAGCACTGCCTTTTGCGCTGAAATCGTCGAGTCCGCTGATGCCTACATCTTCGCGGGCCCTATCTTCAACGATTACAGCTCCGTCGGCTACTCCCTCTTGATAAAGAAGGAGAAGGCGATTATAGTGCAGCCTGATCGAGTTGTGGTGGCGAATGGGCCTGCGTTTGGGTGCATATTGATGAAGGATTTTCTGAGAGAGCTCGCGAAGAGGTTGAAGAAGAACACAACAGCATATGAGAACTATAGGCGGATATTTGTGCCTGACGGCCGGCCGCTGGAGGCGGCTCCAAGAGAGCCTCTAAGGGTGAATGTTCTGTTCAAGCATATTCAGGAGATGATTTCTGGCGATAATGCTGTGATTGCTGAAACTGGGGATTCTTGGTTCAACTGTCAGAAGCTGAAATTGCCTGAAGGATGTGGGTAAGTTCGCTATATGGATAACACGCAATTATACTTTTTATGCATCAAAATCTGCATAATTTTATACAGTATATTACTTATTAATCTATTTTTAGTTACATGTTTAGTGGCTTCTCAATCTGGATTATTCTGATACGCTTCTGCTGGACCAAAGCTCCGATATGTAGCGTTGATTATAATTTTTATATTTTAATATATTTTTAGTTTGAAAGTCTTTTTCATGAGCTGAAACTTGGACTCAAGGTTGCGGTGCTTTTTTATTTTTATTTGTTTATTGGGAAAAAATTGCTTTAAATGTATGGTACTATGTTCTATAGAATTGAACCTGAATTGCTTTGATATCATCAAGTCTCTTTCACAATACCAAAACTTCGAAGTTCTAACTAATTTTTATGATTCTTTTGCAGATACGAGTTCCAAATGCAGTATGGATCAATTGGCTGGTCAGTAGGAGCAACTCTAGGGTACGCTCAGGCTGCTAAAAACAAGCGTGTCATCGCCTGCATTGGTGACGGAAGCTTTCAGGCAAGAAATTCAATCCAAAACACCACTCATACAATATTCCAAACTCTCAATTTCTAACACCATTCTTACATGTTAATTCAATATCTCAGGTTACAGCGCAAGACATATCGACAATGTTGAGGTGCAATCAGAACACAATCATTTTCCTGATTAACAACGGAGGATACACCATTGAGGTTGAGATCCATGACGGCCCCTACAATGTTATCAAGAACTGGAATTACACAGGATTGGTCGAAGCGATCCATAATGGCGAGGGGAACTGCTGGACGGCAAAGGTTTTCTGCGAGGAGGAGCTCAAGGAGGCGATAGAGGCTGTGACAGGGACAAAGAAGGATTGCTTGTGTTTCATTGAGGTGATAGTGCACAAGGATGATACTAGCAAAGAGCTGTTGGAGTGGGGATCTAGGGTTTCTGCGGCTAACAGTAGGCCGCCGAATCCACAGTGACCAGGGTTTTATTTGTGCAGGATTTGTGAGTTTTAGATTTGTTGAGTTATAGATGGCGAGAAGTTGGAGGCTTGGGTCTTCTGCGTGATATCCAGATTGTACTTAAAAGATGTTTTTATAAAGGTTTGTTTAATTTGCTGACTGCTGTTACTGCAGGAGTTGTCTGGTATTCAAGTAGGAGATTTTGGATGTTGTTGTAATTAATAAATGTTGTTGTAGTAAAAGTTGTAAAAATGTAATTAGTTAGAGGCGAAGTTTGAAAAAGCTCCCACTTAGGTGGCCTAGACTCCTGCCTAGGCCAAAGTGGCACCTAGGTACCTAGGAGAGTGGAGACTACTTACGTGCACCGCCTAGATTTTGGACAAATTTTCAAAACCATCCGGTTTTGAAATTTATTCCCAAAAAAAGACCCCTTTCAATCTTAATTTCAAAAACAGACCTAGTTAGATGAAACTGGGTCTGTTTTTGAAAAAAAAAATTTCAAACTTCACGGGAGTTGAACTCAACTCCCGTGAAGTTTTTTCTCATAACAAAACTTCACGGGAGTTGAACTCCCGTGAAGTTTTAAATTTTTTTTTTCAAAAACCGACCCAGTTTCAACCAACTGGGTCGGTTTTTGAAATTAAAGTTGAAATGGGTCGTTTTTAATAAATAAATTTTAAAAGTGATGGTTTTGAAAATTTGTCCCCTAGATTTTAGTTGTGATTCTGTTGTTAACTCCGTGTCTTCTAACCTCCTCGAACAGTCTCCACCAACTAACTATGAAAACCTCTTTTGTTGGGGAATTCAAGCTACTCGATCACCTGTCAAATATAAATCCTCTGCAGAATTTGTCTTATCGGATCTTTGTGACGCCCCAAGGTTCACACAAGGCTGCAGTCCAAGGTGAAACCCGGATTGTCAAACCTGCCAAGTACCAAACACCATGCTACGATATGTTTCACTATCACAGTCACTATCTCTCTAGTGAAAATAACAAATAGGTGAAGGTACAAACAGGCAAATAATAAAAGTAGTATAAAATCAGATATGCACAGAAGAAGTATATCAACAAATGAGCCCAACTGAAATAGAATGAAGATATCTCTGATTCAGAAATACATCTCAACACAATGAGTCAAATGAAATCTCACTAAGGCACTCAGCCTCTACAAAAATGAATACAACTCTAAAATCTGAACAATGAACATAACTATATAGTGGAGCTTCAACTGCTAAAACCGTGCGACGGCGACTAAGCTAGAACTCCGTCATCCTGCGGCTCTCCGAAACTCTGATCTGTCTGAAAGATACAATTTAAACAAAAAGAACAACAACAAGAGCGTCAGAGCGCTACAGCAAGATCACCTCCATCCGCCCCCAGGGGAAGGGCTGCTAGATGAAGTGGAGGCTCTATCTATTAAGCATAGTCTACCTATATCATTTTCCCCGTATCTAATGGAGTTAATATTTAGACACCTACAAGACGAGACGTAGTACGTCAAGCAAAATAATACAAACAAGGAAACCCCCATATATATACTATATGTCTCAAATTGTAGATCCCTAAATACAAATTCCAACTCTATGAATGAAAACAACACTCAAAAGAAATACTCCAAACCTCAACTATATGGAACCAATGTTACAATCTCGAACTCCTTCTCAAGTAGTTGGCGCAATTATAAGAGAATATCATTCAACTCAAAAATTATCATAGGCCATATCATGTATGCCACAAACCAAAGAATATACCCTACTCATGGGTAATCTAACATGGGAGTAACTATAACTGATAATACATATATGTGTGCATCTCTTTATGCAATAGCGATACTTTTTTAATATTCTTACTCAATCGCTCTGCGACAATAGGTCTTATCTCCCTATCCCGGATACATGGAATGACGATACTTTTGTAATTTCATACTCAATGGTCCTGCGAAAATAGGTTTTATTATGTCCCTATTCCGGATACATGTAATAATGATACTATTGTAATACTCTTACACAATCGTTCTGCGGCAAATAGGTTTCATCTCCCTATTTCCGGATACGTATAGAACATCATTATTCATATGTGTTTATCAATTTAACTCGTGTCGAAAGTGTGTCAATCTAACACAATCTAGCATACATACACCAATCTCGGTGTGCGTGTCCACATCTGAAGTTCACCATAATCCCAGGTGTTTAACAATCACTAATATCATAGTCTATCATCATAAGGTCGAGAAATTCGTTCGACAACCAAAAACAAACTCAAATATACATGCATAGCCGAAATAGACTGGCGGTCGACCGCGACGGACTCCCGCGACGGGCTCCAGAGACTACCCAGGTCTCTGTCCTGCACGCGGTCGACCGTGGCGGTCGACCGTGAACCCTGTTTCCAGATTCTCATGCTCTTTGTGTATGTCGTGTTCACGTCATGTTTCCTCGATATAAACATGTCTAAAACTTCATAAAATTTGTATGCAAACATGCCACAGCAGATGTGAACATCTGGAAACAACTCAACAATTATAAACATAATTTTATGCATTAGATTTGTATTCAAAACCCTAAAACATACATGAAGGCTCAAAACAACGAATCAAACATCTTTCTTTAGATTAACTAAATTCTTCAATCTAAAGCATGGATTTTTAACATATTAAACATAAGCATGATTGCCAATCAACTTAGGAAAGATAATCATTCATTCAATCATATTTTAACACTTAGGTATCACAAACCTAGGGTTTTCTCATCTTTAATCCACATGCAAACTCAATTAAAAGTCAAATGATTAACAAGATAAAAACGAATTTAAAAAAACAACCCTAATGTTCATGATCATATTCTATTATAAACAGCAAGAAAAACATATAGATCTAACATGAGTTTAAGATCTAACAACAAAAATCTAATCTTTTTCACATTAGATTAAGATCTAAGCATGTAAACACAAAATAAACTTCTAAGCTAGTTATTTAACTATGGGGATGGGTTTGGTTTTAAGTGATCTTGCCTTAATCTTATGTGCAAGTCTCTGAAACAATCAACAAGCAAACCACGAGCATGAACAACCCGTTCTCCCTCGCTACACGTCGATGATCTCGCCCTCGTGCCGGTGTTTTGCTTCACAAAGCTCTCCAAACTCATGAGATAAAGGTTTAGGGTTTTTAAGGGGAGAGGGTGGCTGCTAGGGTTCATAGATATGATAAAAGAAAAGAATTTTCGTGAAAAACACAGGTATTTATAGAGACAAACCCGAAACAAAACTGTTTGACCCGAACCAGGAAACCTAGTCTGACTAGGAAAACAATCTTTGGTATTATGGCTGTAACTTTCTCATACGACCTCGGAATAAGGTGATATAAGATTTGTTGGAAAGATGTTGAAGAGACCTACAACTTTAGTCTTTTACACTTTTCCAAATTCTGACTGAATCAGTGTGTAAAATATAAAAACTCTTAACTGATCATTATTCCTAGATTTTCACTCTTTTGGCCTTTGTGCATGTCTTGTGCATTTGCATTCATATTTTCACAAATATACATTGAATTGATCTCGAATCAATTCTTATCATACTCAAATATCAAAATATGTTATTTTTCACTATATAACATATTTACCATAATTTATCATAAAATATTCAAATTTACAGGGTTTTACATTCTTCCCCCTTAAAAGAATTTCATCCTCGAAATTCCGCAACCGTATCGTAGAGGTTAATAATACATTACCATAATTCTTCAGATATGAAACATTAAAATATCTATACTTAACACTCTAAAATATGAATATTCCCACTTAACCCCTAACTAAACGGAACTAGTACGTCGGGCAAAAAATCCAAACAAGGAACCCCCCATATATATACCATGTGTTCCGAATGATTAAGAGCTAAGTGTTAATACCCCCATTTTAGCGTTACATATAAATATGACCATATAGAACAATAAAAAATCATAAACATCAATAAGCAATAACCAAATCAATTTACCCACTAGAATAGTTGCGGGTAGTCGCGATGCATATCCTCCTCGCGCTCCCAAGAAGTCTCCTCATCTCTTTTCTATCTCTATTGAACTTTAACTTAATGTATTACTTCCTTTCTAAGCCTCTCGTTCTCTCTAGTAAGAATATAACCCGTGATCTCCATGGTAGTTAAATCTATCTGAAACTCAAATTCTGGTGCATCAATCACCCTCTGCTACTCCTCGTCACGCAATTACTTCTAAATTATCAAAACATGGAAAACATCGTGTCTACTTGACATTGATGCTAGAAGATCTAGCCCATACAAAACGGCTCCAAAAATGTTCAACTCTCATGAACGGGCCAATATACCTTGGGGTAAACTTTCTCCGTCTACCAAGTCACTAAATACATCGGCGATATTTTCAATAAGACATAGTCCTCAATCTAGAACTCTAACGATCCTCGTCTCTGGTCTACGTAACTCTTTCGACGACTATGCGCTGCAAAAATGAGTTCCCGAATCTCTGTTACCTTTTCTGTAGTTTTACTTACAAGCTCCTGTCTAAGCAATAAACTTTCTTGTATTTCTGTCAAATGAATAAGCAATCTATAATGCCTCCCGTATTATTCCTCATACGGTGCGATGCCAATAGTCTATGATAAATGATATTATCATCACACTCAATCAATGGAATATGATCCTCCCAGCTATCCTGCAAGTCTATAATATATGTTTGCTACATGTTTTCCGACACTTGGTTTACTCTCTCCATTTGCCCATCCGTCTGTGGGCAAAAAACACTAGAATATCACACTGGCTATCTATCAAATTCTGAAAACTCCTCCAGGAGTGCCTCTTCACATCTTTGTACATTTTTATTGTACCTGAATACACTGTATATCTGGTATGAAACGACTCAACTGTCACGAAATATAAGTTATACCCTCTGGGTCTGCATCAAAACACCTCCTAGTCCTGTTAATGACGTATCCACGTAAATGACAGATATTGTATCACTGCTCAGAAAAGTCAAAATTGTTACTGTAGTCTATCTAGCCTTAATATTCTCAAAGGCTTCCTGGCACCCCGTGTCCAAAGTAAACTATACACCCTTCTTCATAAGGTGTGCAAGTTGTATCACAATCTTCGATAAGTCCCGAATGAACTTTCTCTCATACCCTACCAAAACTATGAATCTTTGTAATGGTTCTTAGCGGCTCCCAAACAAGTACAACCTTAACAATGGATGGATCCACTGTTATGCCCCCTGCTGATGACGTGGCCTAAAAATCTGATCTCTTATAGCCAAAACTCGTATTTGCTGAACTCAGCATATCACTGATGCCTCTAATCTCGATTATCCGCTATGCCTGCAATGCCAATAGAGGATGCTGCTCGTGTTCTGCCTCCGATCCCGAAAATATAAGGATGTTGTCGATAAAACGACTACGAGCTGGTCCTAACATGGACGAAAAACCCGGTTCATCAAATCCATGAATACCGCGGGTGCATTGGTCAGCCCAAATGGCATGACAAGAACTCAAAAGACCCATACCGAGTCAGAAAATGTGGTTTTAAAAATATCCATTTATCGCACTCGCAACTGGAAATAACTAAGACGAAGATCAAACTTCGAGAAATGTTGCGCTCCCTGCAGCTGGTCGAACAAGTCATAAATCCTCAATGGTGGATACCTGATCCAAATAGTGACTTTGCTCAACCCATGATAATCAACACACAATCGCATGCTATAGTCATTCTTCTCCACGAAGAGGACCAGCGCTCCCACAAAAAGACTCCGTAGAATAAAACTCAGAGATAACATCTCATCTAGTGGTGTCTGTAGCCCCCTCATCTCAATGGGTGCCACACGATAGGGTGCTTGGAATATCGGTACGGTGCCTACTGCAACTCGATACAGGGAAACAACCTCTCTCAGTGGAGAAAAATAGGTATGTCCTGAACGACATCCTTATACTCTGAGACGACTCCGATCTCGCTCAAAACTGCACCCCGATCCCGTATCATCACCTCCTTGACGCATGCCAGAAATGACTCCGCATTTTGGTTACCCTATGAGGTTGCTACTATTTATACAACCCCAACGAATGCTCACAAGCGTACTGTTTTAGCAAAACAGTCGTACTAATATTATAGGATGATAACTATTTCATACCAAGAATGATGTCGAAATTCGACATCCACAAGACAGCCATGTAAAAGATGGACTCAAAATCATCTATATTGATGACACATCTCCTATATATATACTCTCTAATAGGGACACCTCCCCTATAGGAGTAGAAACTAATAACAGAACATCTAAGGGATGAGTAACTAACTGAAGCCTATACATGAAGGCATGAGATATGAAAGAATACGAAGTTCCTGAATCAAACAAGATTCGAGCTGGATAAGAAATTACTACGAAAACTCAGTTCACACTATGATCATGTGGCGCGACTACATAAACTCTGCTGGTGGCCGGCGCCTGCTGCGCTACTGACAGTGAAACACATGGGTCCATCTGACACTGATGAATACTCTGAATAGCGTAATTATGGCCTATTGGCTCCTAAATCCTTGGAAAAAAAACTGGTAGTACATCTATCCTCCGATGCTGGCCGTAACCGCGGCCCTAAGACTATTAACCCTGACCTCTGTCATGCTGGTCTCCTGCTGGTATACTGCGATAATCCTTCACTCTATGTCCGATCTTATTATAATTGTATCATGTGTCCCGAATTATGCGCTGTTGCGGTGCTATCAAATCATGTTGTGCTATCTTCTTATAATATCTTTGTTGCTAATGGTAAATATTCTTACCCCACTGTTGTGTCCTCTAGATCCCATAATAGGCCTCTTGCCCTTGTTATTTCCATAATGCTGGTCTTGATTTCATTATTAACTATAGGTATATCTCACTACTTTAGTCGAACCAGCTCTAACTGCTTGTCGAAGAAGCAAACAAAATTTTCCCAAATAAGTGATATTCACTGCTCCTACGAAAATCTAAAGTTATTGCTATCCTTTGCTGCCATTCTCCGGTGATGATGAAATTATTGGTATTGCCTCTTCATTAGGCCTGACTGGTACAATTGGTGGTGAAACTCCAAAAAATGATACTGCTGACGAAAACGGATGTGCCTCTCGCTCCTCGAGTATTACAAAAGCTTACTGCAAATGGTTCCATAAAGTCGATCAGATACTGTGGAGCCTGCTACGGCTCGGGCTCTAATTGCCTAGCTCTCCGAGTGTGAGTTTTATCTCGACCGCCTCCTCGCCCCAACATTTATAATATCAAGAGGAGAGCTTAATGGACACAGTAAATGAGGTCCCAAATATATATATATACATAACGTATCACAATACTTATTCATAACATGTAGTATTCACGCAAATACTTTAAATCAACATAAAATAATCGTCATAAAAAAAATTTTCCGAAATTTTGAGAAATACACACATATCGTCCTCACTCATTCTAGGAAATTCTTAGCGGATTCTATACATGAATCCTAAGAAACTCTATTCTAGCTCCACGACTCGACACATGATGATCCTAAGGATGCTGGAACTAGAGCTCTGATACCAACTGTGACGCCCCAAGGTTCACACAAGGCTGCAGTCCAAGGTGAAACCCGGATTGTCAAACCTTCCAAGCACCAAACACCATGCTACAACATGTTTCACCATCACAGTCACTATCTCTCTAGTGGAAACAACAAATAGGTGAAGGTACAAACAGGCAAATAATAAAAATAGTATAAAATCAGATATGCACAGAAGAAGTATATCAACAAATGAGCCCAACTGAAATAGAATGAATATATCTCTGAGTCAGAAATACATCTCAACACAATGAGTCAAATGAAATCTCACTAAGGCACTTAGCCTCTACAAAAATGAATACAACTCTAAAATCTGAACAATGAACATAACTATATAGTGGAGCTTCAACTACTAAAACCGTGCGACGGCGACTAAGCTAGAACTCCGTCAACCTGCGGCTCTCCGAAACTCTGATCTGCCTGAAAGATACAATTTAAACAAAAAGAACAACAACAAGAGCGTCAGAGCGCTATAACAAGATCACCTCCATCCGTCCCCAGGGGAAGGGCTGCTAGATAAAGTGGAGGCTCTATCTATTAAGCATAGTCTACCTATATCATTTTCCCCGTATCTAATGGAGTTAATATTTAGACACCTACAAGACGAGACGTAGTATGTCGAGCGAAATAATACAAACAAGGAAACCCCCATATATATACTATATGTCTCAAATTGTAGATCCCTAAATACCAATTCCAACTCTATGAATGAAAACAACACTCAAAAGAAATACTCCAAGCCTCAACTATATGGAACCAATGTTACAATCTCGAACTACTTCTCAAGTAGTTGGCACAATTATAAGAGAATATCATTCAACTCAAAAATCATCATAGGCCATATCATGTATGCCACAAACCAAAGAATATACCCTACTCCTGTGTAATCTAACATGGGAGTAACTATAACTGATAATACATATATGTGTGCATCTCTTTATGCAATAGCGATACTCTTTTAATATTCTTACTCAATCGCTCCGTGGCAATAGGTCTTATCTCCCTATCCCGGATACATGGAATGAAGATACTTTTATAATTTCATACTCAATCTCCCTGCGAAAATAGGTTTTATTATGTCCCTATTCCGGATACATGTAATAACGATACTACTGTAATACTCTTACTCAATCGTTCTGCGGCAAATAGGTTTCATCTCCCTATTTCCGGATACGTATAGAACACCATTATTCATATGTGTTTTTCAATTTAACTCGTGTCGAAAGTGTGTCAATCTAACACAATCTAGCATACATACACCAATCTCGGTGTGCGTGTCCACATCTGAAGTTCACCATAATCCCAGGTGTTTAACAATCACTAATATCATAGTCTATCATCATAAGGTCGAGAAATTTATTCGACAACCAAAAACAAACTCAAATATACATGCACAGCCACGGTCGACCGCGACGGGCTCCAGAGACTACCTAGGTCTCTGTCCTGCACGCGGTCGACCGTGGCGGTCGACCGTGAACCCTGTTTCCAGATTCTCATGCTCTTTGTGTATGTCGTGTTCACGTCGTGTTTCCTCGATATAAACATGTCTAAAACTTCATAAAATTTGTATGCAAACATTCCATAGCAGATGTGAACATCTGAAAACAACTCAACAATTATAAACATAATTTTATGCATTAGATTTGTATTCAAAACCCTAAAACATGCATGAAGGCTCAAAACAACGAATCAAGCCTCTTTCTTTAGATTAACTAAATTCTTCAATCTAAAGCATGGATTTTTAACATATTAAACATAAGCATGATTGCCAATCAACTTAGGAAAGATAATCATTCATTAAATCATATTTTAACACTTAGGTATCACAAACCTAGAATCATATTTTTAACACTTAGGTATCACAAACCTAGGGTTTTCTCATCTTTAATCCACATGCAAACTCAATTAAAAGTCAAATTAGGGTTTAAACATGATTAGCACATGATTAACAAGATAAAAACAAATTTAAAAGCAACCCTAATGATCATGATCATATTTCTATTATAAACAGCAAGAAAAACATATAGATCTAACATGAGTTTAAGATCTAACAACAAAAATCTAATCTTTTTCACATTAGATTAAGATCTAAGCATGTAAACACAAAATAAACTTCTAAGCTAGTTATTTAACTATGGGGATGTGTTTGGATGTAAGTGATCTTGCCTTAATCTTATGTGCAAGTCTCTGAAACAATCAACAAGCAAACCACGAGCATGAACAACCCGTTCTCCCTCGCTACACGTCGATGATCTCGCCCTCGTGCCGGTGTTTTGCTTCACAAAGCTCTCCAAACTCATAAGAAAAAAGTTTAGGGTTTTTAAGGGGAGAGGGTGGCTGCTAGGGTTCATAGATATGATAAAAGAAAAGAATTTTTGTGAAAAACATAGGTATTTATAGAGGCAAACTCGAAACAAAACTATTTGACCCGAACCAGGAAACCTAGTCTGACTAGGAAAACAATCTTCGGTATTTTGGCTGTAACTTTCTCATTCGACCTCGGAATAAGGTGATCTAAGATTTGTTGGAAATCTGTTGAAGAGACCTATAACTTTGGTCTTTTACACTTTTCCAAATTCTGACTGAATCGGTGTGTAAAATATAAAAATACTCAACTGGTCATTATTCCTAGATTTTCACTCTTTTGGCATTTGTGCATGTCTTGTGCATTTGCACTCATATTTTTACAAGTATACATTGAATTGATCTAGAATCAATTCTTATCATACTCAAATATCAAAATATGTTATTTTTCACTATATAACATATTTACCATAATTTATCATAAAATATTCAAATTTACGGGGTTTTACAATCTTGTGTTAAGAAGAAGAAAGAAGAAATCACAAGAAATTAAAAATATTGCAAGAAAAGAGAACACCGAGTTTTAACGAGGTTCGGCAACTTGCCCATGTCCTCGAGAGCCACACAAATAATTCATTTATATTAAAAAAGATTGCAAAACTTGCAAAGAGAATATCTCAACTTGAGATCTCTTAAAAATAGCAAACAGAAAAACTATCTGTTGTTCTCTCAAGGTGTGAGTTTTTCCAACATAAAAAACTCACTCTCTCCTCAATAAATCGCTACAGGAAGAAACCCTTAAATGACAGAGATATTTCTTCTCAAAAAATCTCGTGCTCAAAAGTCGGGAAGGAGAAGACACTCACAAAACGCCGCCGCCGCTCTCGAAAAATTCTCTCTGAGATTCTCCTCACTCATCTCGTGCACAGTGTTCCCTTAAATAGGGAAACCCTAGCAAACAGCTGGATCCAGCTGTTTCCCACAACGCAGGCGAAGAGGGGAACTCTAAGCTCGCCTGATCAGCGCCTCGAGCTCGCCTGCACATTGCCTCACTTGAGCTCGCCTGAAGAACTTTGACCTCGCCTGGAGAAAACCCGCATGCAGCTCATCGACAACCTCGCCTGCAGCAAGCTTCAAGCTTGCCCGCATCTCGCTGTCGATCTCGCCTGAGCCGCCTATCTCGAGCTCGCCTGCAACGATCACAACCTCGCCTGAAGTCGTCGATCTCGCCTGAGTCTTCAACCTCGCCTGTAGGGCCTTTGCTCGAGTCTCGCCCTCGCCTGTGTCGACTCGCCAGAAGCTCGTCGCCTCGCCTGCGCTGTCGACTGGACCTCGCCTGAAGTCGCTCAAGCTCGCCGAGGTTTGGATCTACACCCTGTTTCCAACAATCTCCCACTTGGAGACCAAACCGCCATTAACAAGCTCTCTTAACAAGTATCTTCTCATCCTATGGCTCTGCCCTCATCTCTTATGCATGAAGGCCAACTGAAGTTGCGCACAAATTCAGTTTTTGAATGGTGGCTGCTTTAGTCAACATATCTGCAGGATTTTGGCTCCCAAAATCTTCTCTAACTGTAACTTCTCGTCCTCAATCATCGAGCGTATGAAGTGGTAACGTAGCTCTATGTGCTTCGTTCTGGCATGAAATACTGGGTTTTGGCAAGGTGTATAGCACTTTGGCTATCACAATAAAAAACTTTGTTCTCCTGCTTCAGACCCAACTCTTCCAGACACCCGGTTAACCAAATCATCTCCTTGCTCGCCTCTGTCACTGCGACATACTCTACCTTAGTTGTGGACAACGTCACAATTTTCTGCAAACGTGAGATCCAGCTCATTGCTGTCGACCCTAAGGTATAAACATACCCCGTGGTGCTTCGTCCTGTATCATGATCACCAGCGAAATCTGTATCCACGTATCCTTACAGTACCATCTCCTTTCTCCCAAAATGCAGTGGCATATTCGTAGTCCCTCTCAGATATCGTAATATCCACTTCACGGCCTCCCAATGCTGTTTCCCTGGGTTGCTTACAAACCTGCTCACAACTCCCACTGCATGGGTAATATCCGGCCTAGTGCAAACCATTGCGTATATCAGACTACCAACAGCTGATGAATAAGGTGCATTTCTCATGTGCTCCTTCTCTGCATCAGTCTTGGGCGATTGTTCTCTAGATAACTTGAACTGGCTTTCAAGGTGCGTGCTAACGACCTTAGCATTCTGCATGTTGAATCTCTGAAGTACTTTCTCAATGTATTCAGACTGACTCAACTTCAGCGTCCCCTCAGCTGCATCTCGGCTGATCCGCATCCCAAGAATCTGATTCGCTGCACCCAGATCCTTCATGGCAAACTCCTTTGCTAACTGCTTCTTCAGCTTGTTTATCTCCTGTAAACACGGTCCTGCAACTAACATGTCATCAACATACTGTAATAACACGATATAGCTGGACTCGAACCTCTTGAAATAGCAGCAATGATCTGAGTTGCATTTGCCAAAGCCATTATTCTGCATAAAGTTATCAAACTTCTTATACCACTGTCTTGGGGTCTGTTTCAATCCGTATAAGCTCTTCTTGAGCCTACACACCATCTCTTCATTTCCTTCCTCAATGAAGCTAACATGTTGTTTCATATAGATTTCTTCATCCAAGTCATCATGAAGAAAGGCAGTCTTTACATCTAACTGCTCAAGATAGAGATTTTCAGCAGTTACCAAGCTCAGCACCACCCTGATGTTTGTGAGCTTCACAACGGGGAAAAATATCTCCCTATAATCCACTCATTCTCGCTGTTGGAACCCCTTCACGACTAATCTGGCTTTGTATCTCTTCCTTTCATCACTCTCCTGCTTGACCCGGTAGACCCACTTGTTATGTAAGGCCTTCTTCTATGCAGGTAGCGGGGCTAACTCCCATGTCTCATTAGAGTGGAGAGAATCCATCTCTTCTTATATTGCATGCTCCCATTGCTGAGATTCGCTCACTTGCATAGCCTCCTCATAGCATTCTGGTTCTCCGCTATCTGTTAAAAGTAGATAGTCTAGTGACGAGAGATACCTGGAATTTGGTTTGGGTACCCTGGATGACCTCCTAGGCTCCTCGTCCTGGGTAGTCGGTTCTGTTCCTGGAGTCTCCTCTGTTCTTCGGTCAGAATTGACATTGTCTCCCCCATCTGGAAGTTCCTCTAAATCCATATACTTGGATGCGCCTCCATCTGTAGTGTTGCTCCCACTGCTTTGGCCAGCCTTGGCATTGTCATTGTCCTTGTACATCACCTCCTCATTGAATATGACGTCTCGGTTCCTGATGATTTTCCTGTTCTTCTCATCCCAAAGACGATACCCGAACTCATCAATACCTTACCCAATGAATGTGCACTTCAGTGACTTAGCTTCCAGCTTGTCTCTGCCATGATCACTGATGTGAACATATGCCACACAACCAAATACTCTCAAGTGTAAGAGATTAACATTCTTATCAGTCCAAACCTCTTCCAGAATCCTAAAGTTCAATGGAACTGATGGTCCATGATTTATCAGGTACGTTGCTGTATGTACCGCATCCGCCGAAAAGGTTTTTGGTAGATCTGCATGTAGATGCATGCTCCTCGCACGCTCTGTCAGCGTTTTGTTCGTTCTTTCTGCTACGCTGTTCTATTGCGGCGTCACTGGAGTGGTCCTCTCCAAACGAATCACATTCAGAGCACAGAACTTCTTAAACTCCTCCAGTTCATATTCTCCACCAATGTCTGATCTCAGACACTTCACTTTCAGATCTGTCTCATTCTCTACCATGGCTTTCCACTTCTTGAAGATGTTGAACGCCTCTGACTTGTGCTTCATGAAATATACCCACACCTTCCTTGAGTGATCGTCGATAAAGGTGACGTAGTACGTCGAATCGTCAAGAGAAGACACACTAGCTAGACCCCATACATCTGTATGAACAATCTATAGTTTGTGAGCTTTAGGTGGTCTTCCCCCTTCAGAAAACTAACTCTCTTCTACTTCCCGAAGATGCAGTCTTCACAAACACCGACTTCCACCGAATCGATGCCAGTTAGCTTTCCTTATGAGTGTAGAATCTTCATACCCTTCTCACTCATGTGTCCCAGCCTATTGTGCTACAGATCTGCACTCTCCTTGCCTGCTATAATTGTAAGGGTGTCACTCGCATGTGAAGTTAGGTAGAGGGTACCGGTCTTGTTGCCACGGGCAACCACCATTGTACCGTTGGAGATTTTTCAAGAATCTCCGATGAATATTGTAACATAGCCTTCTGCTCCAAGCTGGCCAACCGAAATAAAATTCCTCTTCAGCTTATGTACGTGTCTGACATTTTTAAGAGACCACTTGGAGCCCTTCAACTGTATTTGCACATCACCTCTTCCAATGACACTACATGTTTCATTATCCCCCAAGTATACTTTTCCAAAGTCCCCTGCTACATAGTTCCAAAAGAGATTCCTATTAGCAGTGGCGTGGAAAGAGGCTTCCGAATCAATGACCCATGAATCGGAATCACTATCCATAGCGAGAATCAATGCATCTTGTACAATATGAGCCTCCTGCTCATTTTTGTCCTTCTTAGGTGCTTTACAGGTAAAAGACATGTGGCCCTCTTGTCCGCAGTTCCAACATTTCCCTTTGATAGGTCTCACCTTTGAGTTTGACCTCTTCTTCTTCGACTTCGATCGATTCTTGCTTTGGTTCCCCCTATTATGGCTTCTGCTTCTCTGCTCGATATAAGCATTAAAAAATGCCAAAATTCGAAAGGTGAAAAGATGGGTCAGGGAAACAAACCCTTTTTTAATTAGAAATGAGGTTCGTTATTTAGAAAATATCAACCTCGAGAACGGGAGTCGCCATGCAGCAGAACTCAACATTGAAAGATAAAGTTCATTATTGAATGAAACAGATCTATAAGACTCGGAACTCGTCATTGGATACGAGGTTCGAGGTTCGCTAGTGGATATGGAATTCGGAGCTCGTCATTGGATACGAGGTTCAAGGTTCACTAGTGGATACAGAGTTCGAAGCTTGTCGTTAGACACGAGTTGAACTCTAGCTATCAAAGATGAAGCTCGTCATTGAATACGAGGTTCGAAGCTCGTCATTGAATACGAGGTTCGAAGCTCATCATTGGATACGAGGTTCAGAGTTCATCATTGGAGGTGAAGTTAGTCAATAAAAACAAAGCTTGTCATTGGATTTGAAGCTCGTCAGTGAAGATGAAGCTCATGAGGCTCGCTACGCAGCAAGGCTCGACATCAAAGACGAGGCTCGACACGCAGCGAGGCTCGACATCAAAGACGATGTTCGCCAACGCAGTGAAGTTCGTCACCCGCATTAAATCAGACTGTAACGGTCATGAAGACCCAATCAGCCACGTTGACTAAATTCAAGGAGTCAGTTACGCCACGACTTCACAATTTCAGCGCATCAGTTACGCCCACGACTCTACTATTGTAGCACGTCGGTTACGTGCTCAAAAAAACCTATAAATAACCATCAATGGCTACAGAAAGAAAAGGGAGGGGAGATTTTTGAGCTTGGACTTAGAGAAGTATCAGAGATCAAAGTTTCTGCATGTCGATTCGGAGTACGAACCTCGATTCCAGCTGGCCAACGAACGTCAGAAGCTCTTGTGATCTTGGTCTGATCATCAACGGGAGGCAAGCTCGACTCAAGCATCAGAGGAAGCATCCTTTCGCCACCTAGAACCCACCTTAAACAAAAGAGAAGCTGAATTAATCTTCTCTTCCTCTGTAATCGAGAGAGAGAGTGTGAGTGATTGTAAGGGTTTCATACCAAGTGATCGAACCTATTTCTTAAAATAAGAGAATCAACCAATCTTTAATTTTTTTGACCCTACAGACAATGGCGACCACAATTGGAGCAGCTATTCTCTCTGAGAGATGGTGGTGGCGCAATCAGACAAGATTGCAGTGGGAACAGACATCGAAACTCTGGTCATCGAATTTGACCAGTCCAAATACGAGGAGTACCTCTCCTCTGGTAAGTGTAGTCCCACGAAGGCACGAAAGTATCGTCGAGTCTCGTATGAGACTTCAGCCCAAGTGGCTTCTGATGATTCGACTCGAGTTAGTCTCGAGGAAAAGTCCAAGTCCCTCAAAGAGGAGGCTCCAGAAACTAGCCGTCAGGCTAAGAAATGGGTTGTTAAACAACCTAGTCGAACTTCGGCTTCTACCAGCCAAGTTATGGCTTTGGATGACGAACCTCGCTCAGCTCTGACTGAAGAAAAGGTTTCCGTTATTCCATTGTCAAGACGCGCTTGACAACGTCAGCGTTAGAACCAAGCTCGCCACAGGATTCGAGCTTTAGTCTCGCTAGACGGCTTTCATTATCGACCGAAGGTTAGTCAACCTAAGGTCAATAAGTCTGACGAGGGTCAGGTGAATGAGGAGCGTCCGAAAAACGGACCTCATCCTCGTACCCTAGTAGACTCAGAACACGAACCTCATCCTCAAAAAGAGGTTCAACAAAATCAACAAGCGGTTCATACCAAAGTTCATCAAGAAAACGAACCTCAAGTTAAGAACCGACCGAGAAGACGAACTCACCAAACTCGTCCTATCAGTGAACCTCGTCGTGCAAATGACAGAGTTTGTCAACTTACCCAAGGTCGTCAACCTCTACCATTTAGAGGGTCTCGTTCAGGTAAAGCCATGACGAGAGCATTGACTGGGGATTGTCCAGATGGTGACCTTCGGGATTATCTCACGTGCAAACGTAGCATGAATCAGATGCAATCACATTGCTACTGTGAGAAGCTCATATCTGCGGTGTTTTCCCAATGTTCATGTGGGGAGTTGGCGCATAAATCTCCAGTCTTCAAACGATTGACTGAATTTCCAATGGTCTCATCATCAAGAAAAAGACGCTTTCGTCCAAAGAAACAAGCGCTCAAGAATCGCCACATTGAAGTAATGATCAACATGTCCAGCAAGGATAAAAGCAAAATCTCAGCTGATGATTCGGAGTCTTCTGATTTTGAAAGATCTCCCGGATTACGAGAAGCACTTATTGATTTTGAAAGATCTCCCGGATTACGAGAAGCACTTATTGAAAGCCAGGGCGTTTACCAACATACTCGTTCTCGTACTGGGGCAATGATCCCATTAGACAAGCCAGGGCGTTTACCAACATACTCGTTCTCGTACTGGGGCAATGATCCCATTAGACTACCGCAAACTAACGGATTTATCTAGTGGTGTCGGTGAAGAACCTAAAAATTCAGCCATTGCTACTTCTCAGTCCTCTAATACCGACCAAAGTAAGCAAGCAAGTGCTCACATGACAGGAAAAGAGGAAGAACTCTCGCGGTAGCTGGAAGAACAACAATCAACCATCCTGAAGCAGCAGGAGTCCATCAAACACCTGGAAGCGATGGTGGAGAGACTCCATGAGGAGAAGGAAAAGAAGAAGAAGAAGACTCATTCCCAAGCCTCAGGATCCAGGCGTAGAAGACCTTCACCAGTTGATGAAGATCACTATGATGAAGACGATGAAGAAATGGTTGTGAAGATTCATTCTGAATCGTCCGAAGCTGAATCTAATCCTCATACGAAAGAACAAGATCAGAAGTGGGAGGATTTTCAGAAGCAGCTTGACGCACTGAAGCTTCAAGGAAATTTCAAAGAGTTAGGGGTGTCAAGACCCTATCCAAGTGAATGGGATGTGATCTCGTATCCTCCGAAATTCAAACCACTCAACTTGGTACAATTCGATGGCAAGGGATCTCCTACCCAACACATTTATTATTTCCAAGCACAGACCGGTCATATAGTGGGTAATGACCCTATTATGACTCGACTTTTTATTAGTACTCTGAAGTGGGTGGTTTTTGAATGGTTTCGTAGACTCGAACCAGGGTCAATCTAGAGTTGGAGAGATTTAGAGAGGCTTTTCTTAGCCCGATTCTTCGACGATGACACTGAAGTGTCTATGGCTACATTATTATCTCAGAAACAGAAGAAAACGGAGTCGGTCAGTGACTTCGTCAAGAGATTCAGAAATCGATTGTTGCATTCACACGATCAAGTTTCTGAAGCTACTATCGTGGAAATGTGCCGCAACAATCTTTCTATCAATATCTTGTCCAAGATGGGCGCTGTTGAGGCCCGTTCATGAAAAGATTTGGTTTGGCAAGGAGAGCAAGTGGAAAACATGCTCAAGAGGATAAGTACTGAAGAACCTCAAGAATCCCAGCCTAAAAAGGGAGGTAATAAAGGCAATTATAATGCCCAGAAACAATCGAAGGGGAAAGACACATTGGCTGTTGAGACAGCTCCATCTCCGAAATCCTCTACTAAACAGAAAGGGAATACATCCGATAATCATTTTCAGAAGAAATACGATTTCAAAGATGAACATGTGGTCTCTATTCTTACATCTTTAATCAAGATGAATAAGATCAAGCTGCCAGAGGTAAAGCGGAACGCAGATGTATCAAGGACTGATGATCCTAACTTTTGCATGTACCACAGGATGGTGCATCATCCAACTAAAGCTTGTTGCATCCTAAAAGACAAGATTCAAGCTTTATTAGACGCAAGTGTGATGACCCTTCAAGCTGAGCAAAAGAAGGTGTCTGCAAATATGTTTTCACTTCAATTTGGGGATTTCGCCGAAGTACAAATACAAGATGGCGTGCAACCAATTCCTCAAGCGGAGGCGAGGGTGGTGAACTTCGACCCGTATCAGAAGAAAGAGAAGGGGATGGTCTCTTACACTACTCTTAAAAGTGAATTGATGTGGGTTCATCCTGACTTATTAATGGATGAGCAGTGGACATCGGCAAACTCAAAGAAGCCTAGAGCCACGCGAAAAACTTGTAACGCCGTTTCAGCCGTTCCAGATGAGGGGGTTGAAACTACGTCACTTAGCAGTTCTGAGGATGAACAGCCAGCCTTCGCTGCACAGCCTACACAGGTATCAGGAACCCACGGAGGAAAAGAGTATTTGAAGAAATATTCTGAAACAGCGGCTACACCACCCAGATCAGGGAAAGAAGTAGTGAAGCAAACTCAACCTAAGGAACTTCGTTACAACAAAGCACTCAGAAAAGATGCGCCAGAGAGTTCGAAAGATCCTTTTCGGTTTAATGTGCTAGCTCAGTTAGCCAACATCCCAGTAAGGATTACCTTGTTTGAGCTCCTACGTTTATCTCGATCAACGAGAGAAGCTCTCTGTGAAGCATTGGCGGATAACGAGGCTTTCCTCACTTATTTTCCACCAAATCCAGTCGGAGCAACGCTGGAAGAAGCTTGTCCTCAATGTTGTCAAGTTTTTCGAAGAAGAATACCATGCACCACCTTTTCTCAAGAAGACATGCATGTGAGGAACTCCAAACATGATAGACCATTGTACTTCACAAGGTACATCGGCTTTATTCGGGTAGACAGAATTCAGGTTGATCCTAATTCTGCTTTGAACATCATTCAATTACGGCTCGTTCATCACCTTGGAATTCCTTTGCATCGTTTATCAATGACGAGAACCACCATATATGGCTTCAATACCTCTAATACTCATCCCCTTGGCAAAATCAAACTCAAATGCCAGATGGGTGACTTGAGAACGGATGTCACTTGTTACGTCATCGATGCAGAGACATCTTACAATATGTTACTAGGTCGACCATGGATCCATAACAATTTGATTGTTCCATCCACTCTACACCAATGCATAAAATATGTAGGTAAGAGTGGTGAAGTAAAAACAGTGGTCGCAGAGAAGCAACCATTCAAGGGGGTAGAGAACTATTTCACTGATTCTATCCATTATCTTGATGGTGAACCATTTGAGGTACCACTGATCGAAGAACCAGATAGTGGTAATGAAGCCGATATCGAGTCTGAACACGAACAACGTCTTGTTTTTTATGACATAGAATCCGTCGTAATCGGTCTTGAAGATCTGGATGTAAATGATCCTGTCTATAAAGACAACAGAGTTATCTTTAATAATAATGATTTAGCTTACTTCTCGCGTGTGGAATTAAATCCTAACATGCCAGGTACAAACGCTGATGTGATAGCGGATCCGCTATCCAAGTTATATGCTGAATCAAACTTGTACATGCCGATTCAGTCGTCTTTTGTGACAAATCGATGACAAACCGAATCTTCGCAAACAGTCTTCATAGTACCGGCTAAGGTTAACGGTCAAAAAGACATTATCTTCAGAAAGAGTAATGGCCCGGTGGAAACCATTTTGGAGGAATCCGAGAGAAAGAAGAAAGGGATCCACAATTTTCATACTTTACTCCAACAACCCGAAGGCTTATGAAGAATATGGGTTATGATTTTATTCATAAACAAGGCTTAAATTTCGGCAGAGGGCTCCGGACACCAATACGATCTGCGTATGTCCCGGAAGGAAAGCCAGAAGATTATTATCACAAAACTCGTAGTGGATTGGGTTAAACTTCGTTGGCCAAGCAAGCTTACTCAACCTCGATAGGGATAACGAGGTTCATCAGTTCAGCGAAATTCGTTGGAGAACACAAAGTTCATCATCTGAAAACGAAGTTAACCAATCCAACGAACGTGGTCGATGAAGAGACGAAGCTCATCATATAAACGAATTTCGTTTAACAATTCTAGAGGATGACCCTCGTCAAAATAGCCAACGACGTTGGACATGTGAAGTGAAATTTGCGGATAAGGCTCATCGAAAGACGAAACAAGCCATTGAGACGAGAATCATCGATGACGAGCCTCATCCAGCCAAAAAGACGTCATCTTTATGACGAGTTTGGAAGAATCTATTCATCTTCCTCAAGAAACCCAAGTCTAAAATAGACAGGGTTGACATCCCTCAGAACGTAAATCATGCGTTTAAGATCTATTACCTGAAAAGGTGGATAGAACGCCAGGTTCGTGCGAAGAGCCAACAATCTTCTTGCCCTTACTCTTGCTTCGGTCTACAGCGATCTTAGGAGCCATTGATTTCGCTTGAAGAGCTTGCGAAGAAAGAAAGATCGAAATATTGAGAAGAGAAGGAGTTCAGATAACCCAAACGACAAAGAGAGAAGAAAAGACTTCTCATATTATGATACCCTATTTATAGGGGCGGGAAAAGGGTCGAATCAAGGGTCGTGATCTTCAGCTAAGGTCGTTTGACGAGATCTCTCCCCAACAAGATCTACGGACGGGATTCATGGGGATTTCCAATCACCAGCTGGCAACCATTCGCTAGGTCTGGGAAAGGTGCATAGCAGTGGTGCTGACGAAGCTGCGATGGGTCATTTGTCAGACGTTGGTTATTCTGACAAGGCTTGTATTAAGGGACAGACTTCAGAACAAACTGCAAAGTAACTTTCACAAACACGAGGTTCATGACAAAACCAGGTTCGTGAAATAAACTTCTCATGTTCGAGATACCTATTCAAAGTATTTCAGACTACATACAACCCGATTCAAGTCTGAAAACTTTGAAGGGGGTTTTGTAGGCATTAAAAAATACCAAAATTCAAAAGGTGAAAAAGAAGGGTCAGGGAAACAAACCCCTTTTCAATCAGAAATGAGGTTCGTTATTTAGAAAAGATCAACCTCGAGAACGAGAGTCGCCATGCAGCAGAACTCAACATTGAAAGATAAAGTTCATTATTGAATGAACCGGATCTACGAGACTCGAAACTCGTCATTGGATACGAGATTCGAGGTTCGCTAGTGGATATGGAATTCGGAGCTCGTCATTGGATACGAGGTTCGAGGTTCACTAGTGGATACAGGGTTCGAAGCTTGTCGTTGGACACGAGTTGAACTCTAGCTATCAAAGATGAAGCTCGTCATTGAATACGAGGTTCGAAGCTCGTCATTGAATATGAGGTTCGAAGCTCGTCATTGAATATGAGGTTCGAAGCTCGTCATTGGATACGAGGTTCGGAGTTCATCATTGGAGGTGAAGTTCGTCAATAAAAACAAAGCTTGTCATTGGATTTAAAGCTCGTCAGTGAAGACGAAGCTCATGAGGCTCGCTACGCAGCAAGGCTCGACATCAAAGACGAGGCTCGCCACGCAGCGAGGCTCGACATCAAAGACGAGGTTCACCAACGCAGTGAAGTTCGTCACCCGTATTAAATCAGACTGTAACGGTCATGAAGACCCAATCAGCCACGTGGACTAAATTCAAGGAGTCAGTTACGCCACGACTTCACAATTTTAGCGCATCAGTTACGCCCACGACTCCACTATTGTAGCACGTCGGTTACGTGCTCAAAAAAACCTATAAATAGTCATCGATGGCTACAGAAAGAAAAGGGAGGGGAGATTTTCGAGCTTGGACTTAGAGAAGTATCAGAGATCAAAGTTTCTGCGCGTCGATCCGGAGTACGAACCTCAACTCCAGCCGGCCAATGAATGTCAGAAGTTCTTGTGATCTTGGTCTGATCGTCAACGGGAGGCAAGCTCGACTCAAGCATCGGGGGAAGCATCCTTTCGCCACCTAGAACCCACCTTAAACAAAAGGGAAGCTGAATTAATCTTCTCTTCCTCTGTAATCAAGAGAGAGAGAGTATGAGTGATTGTAAGGGTTTCGTACCAAGTGATCGAACCCATTTATTAAAACAAGAGAATCAATCAATCTTCAATTTTTCGACCCTACACTCGAGACTTAGGGCTGAACCTGAACCTTCTGATTCATTCGATTTTCTTCTAACCTCCTCAGATAGAATCATAGCTATCACCTCATTAAGCTTTAATTTTTCCTTCCCCGCCGAGTTGCTGATTGCGGTCACGCAACATGCCTAACTATTTGGCAACTGGGATAGTATCAATAGGGCCCGCACTTTGTCATCAAACGTGATGTCGACTGAGATGAGTTGATCAACAATCGTGTTGAACTCGCTGATATGCATCGTGAAGGAACATCCTTCTGCCATCTTAAGGTTGAATAGTGTTTTGACGAGATGCACCTTATTTGCAGCTGACAGTTGCTCGTACATCGCTGCGAACGCTTCCATAAGCCCCATGGTCGTCTTCTTCTTTAATATATTGTGTGCTACAGATTTTGCGAGGGCCAATCGTACCTGCCCTAGGGCTTTTCAATCCAATATTTCCCAGTCCTCATCGGATTCCTCTTTCTTTTGTCCTTTTGCTTT
Source organism: Asparagus officinalis (assembly GCF_001876935.1). NCBI lineage: Eukaryota > Viridiplantae > Streptophyta > Magnoliopsida > Asparagales > Asparagaceae > Asparagus > Asparagus officinalis. Next base: position 12,300,846 of record NC_033798.1, read on the forward strand.
ACCCATCAGCAGATGGTAAAGATCCTTCTGGTACAGATAGTCCTCCATCTGTGACTTCCAGTAGGTGAAGTCTGACCCGTCAAACTTCTCAATTTTAGATTTACCTTCTTTTGCTATTTCTTACACACACAGATCTGAATAAGGGCTCTGATACCAGTTGTTAGGGAATTCAGGCTGCTCGACCACATGTCAAATATGAATCCTCTACGGAATTTTCCCTACCGGATCTTGTGTTAAGAAGTGAAAAGAAGAAATCACAGCAAATTAAAAATATTGCAAGAAAAGAGAACACCGAGTTTTAACGAGGTTCGGCAACTTGCCTACGTCCTTAAGAGCCACACAAATAATTTCCTTTATATTAAAGAAGATTACAAAACTTGCAAAGAGAATATCTCAACTTGAGATCTCTCAAAAATAGCAAACAGAAAAACTATTTGTTGTTCTCTCAAGGCGTGAGTTTTTTCCAACATGAAAAACTCACTCTCTCCTCAATAAATCGCTACAGGAAGAAACCCTTAAATGATCGAGATTTTTCTTCTCAAAAAACGTGCTCAAAAGTCGGGGAGGAGAAGACGCTCACAAAACGCCGCCGCCGCTCTCGAAAAATTCTCTCTGAGATTCTCCTCACACCCGCCTGCAGTTCATCGACAACCTCGCCTGCAGCAAGCCTCAAGCTCGCCTGCATCTCGTTGTCGATCTCGCCTGAGCCACCTATCTCGAGCTCGCCTGCAACGATCACATCCTCGCCTGAAGTCGCCGATCTCGCCTGAGTCTTCAACCTCGCCTGTAGGGCCTTCGCTCGAGCTCGCCACGAGCTCGCCTGCCCTAGTCGTCAACTTCACCTGTAGAGTCTCTCCCTTGCCTGTGTCGACTCGTCAGAAGCTCATCACCTCGCCTGCGCCGTCGACAGGACCTCGCCTGAAGTCGCTCAAGCTCGCCGAGGTTTGGATCTACACCCTATTTCCAACATCTTTTAACTCTTTCGACCTTTCAACAAAACATTCCTAGTTGCCGCTTAAATAAAAATAGAAATCCATCTAGGCACTAGCAGTGCCTTGCGCTTTTGATAACAATGATTATAATTTCGGTAACATTGATTGTAATAAAAAATAAAAAAGGAAAGTGGCTAAGCCTCACCTAGCCGTTTAGGCTTTAGGAACCGGATCTGACGCCTAGACACAATCTAGCACTTTCTATAACCTTGGTTACAGACAGCGTCTCGTGGATTTTGTTTAAGTTATAATTGAATCTTTTTTAGCTACAAATAAGATCTCTGAAATATCAACCAACCCTAGCGGTTTGAAAAAGTTACTATAGGGCTAATATCTGAAGTTACAATTGCAGTTCTATAACTTGTAAAAAAGGAATTTATAGCTGCAGGCTTATGGATAACTGACATTTCAATTGCATTAACGGATGTAGCGAGCTAAATGGTCTTTGATTTTAGCTTGACAAGTTGATATTGTCCCTCTCTGCAAGAAAAAGACTTTTGAGGAAGTCCAAGTTGCTAGTGAGAACTAGAAGTTCTTGTTTTCTTTTATGAATGGACCTTTTAGAATCAACGCTAGAGGTAGTTGGGATTTAAATGTCATGTATTGCACTATTTATGGATTCTGAGATTTCAAATTAAGTGAACTTCTTGTGGGTGATGATGGAATAAAACATTATGAAACGAGTGGAAGACAATGCGCAAGGTTGTCACACGAGGATAAGATTGCCAAAAAGTAATACTCCATGAGGGATCCATGTAAATTTGGTTGATAGTCATTTTCTTAGTTTGGTTTTAACTTTATTTTTTGCCTAAATATCAGAAAAGCCCCCTTAACTTTGAACACCCATCAGATAACTCTTCGTTAACTCTCAAAATATCAGGAAAAAAACCCTCAAGTTAAGGTGTCATCAACTAACCCATGTAAGTCTAAGAATTTTTCATAATACCGCATTAGAAAAATTGCCCGTGTAATGTACCCAACCGTGAAAATTAAAGCTTAATACTGTTGCTGCTTTTCTTTTCTTTACTTTTTCTTTTTGTGTGTGTGTGTGTGTGTTTGCACGTGTGTGAAAGTTATAAGGGTTATCTGATAATCACTAAAAGTTAAGGAGGTTGTCTAATATTCAGCCTTATTTTGTTATTAATATCAGATAATATTTCTCAAAGACTGGGGTCTATAACTTCTTTACAGTGCAATAATTAAAACTGGACAGCTTCCGAACCAGGCATCACTAAAAATCAAATAAAATTGTCTGCTCATAGCAAAATTGAAGTTACACCTAGATCAGTGACTCAACCAGAAGGATCAGCTGATTACAAGCACAAAATGCATTCTTCTTCAGTGAGGTTCTCACTTAAAAAGGATTATGTACATCACCTAGCAGAACTCTTAATGAGTTATGAGGACGCAAAAACTAGTCGTTGAGTAGACGAAATAGATGCTTTGCAATTAGAAATATGAAACTTGAGCCTGGGGATGTTAGGATGTGCACTCCTGCACCTGTGGCATCTCAATTCCACAGACAACAAGTTCTCATCGTTCAAAGTCACTTCTCCAGACTTTTCGACTTCCTCAATAACGTCCGTAGAATCACGAAAGAAAAGGGTGTTGAAAGAATTCCAATGTTTCTTGTTCTTAAGGTGTGGTGAGTCGAAATCTTGGCTGATAACATGAAGGTGGAGTTGACGCATTGATGGGACCTATGAAATGTCAAACATATCAATAAGTTGTCATCAAGTAAAAAGCAGAAATAGGGTGAATTTCGCAAGAGCCCATGAACTTAAGGGTTTTGTTAAAAAGTAATCCCTAAATGTAAAGCATTGAAAATGCCCCCTGGACTCTCTAAATTAACTAAACCTCCTGAACTATGAAAGTTCCTCACGCACTGCGTTAAGGTAACACGTTAAGGTAACAGTAAAAAGTCCTAAACTACCATTTTAACTTTTTATAGAATTTATATTTAGTAGATCGAGCTAACATTGTCGAGTAAGTTGACGTGTGAGAAGAACATGAAAACTTAAAATAATTGCTGGCAGTCATATTGCTTAAGTGGGACCAGTTCAGAGGGATCTGGACACTCAGTGCAGAAGCCCCAAAATTGAGGGTGTTTTGTGAAATCTACCAGCAGAAATAAGGAGAGAAATTCTTTTAGGTCTGAGCATACCGAATGATATCCAAGTCTAAAAGTTAAAGAAGCATCTTCTTTTAAGAACTTCTCTGCCCACTTAAGACCTGCATCATGCATTGTCTTCAACAACGGAAGGTGTTCCTTCTGAACATCTGCTATAGAATCGAGACCAGGCAATCTTGATACCACGAGGATGTGTTTTTTTGCCTGCAAAGAACTAGAATTTAGTTGTGGAACAGAAGATATAACTAAAATGCTGGTAATTTACCTTTGGATAAAGGTCATTTAAAGCTACAAATTCATCGAATATCTCAATGACAGCATCCTTGTGCTTCTCAGGATCCATGGCCATCTGATGAAGAGCTTGTGCCCATGAACCCCAGGTCCTTTTTGCAGCAGTTTTCTCATTCTTCTGCTTATCTTTATAAACTACCATGTTATCATCAGGTTTTGCTGCAAGGAAAAGCAAATGATTAAGCTTTTATGACACTCGTTTGTTTGAAGCAATTAAAAAATAAATTTACATTTTTTGTTACTCTCGGAGTCATGGAAGCCATCTCGTTTGTTCTTCTGATCATTGTGCAAATTATCGACACTGCTTCTCTTACTGGCATCATTTCTAGGATCACTGCTCTTTACCTCGTTGCATCTTTGGTCTCGTGTAATGGATGCAAAGTTTTCAAAAAGAGAGGCATAGGCATCACGAAGGACCTTGCAACCTTTGACATAGTCATTTTTAAGGCAGTTTGGTCTCTGTGGGTTCATATTTGGTCCAAGAACATGTATAACATGAGTAACTCCTTCTCTTCGATAGAGAGGAGAAGTAGAAGGAAGAGGAATGGCAACAGAGGTCCCAGGGCTAAGAGTATCAGCCCTTTCCTTCGTTGCCATTTCCAGATCTTCACCTGCTGCTTTGAATATAGCTGCATTAACTCCTCCACCTCCAGGTTTTAATCGCCTGAACAAGTACCATTTTGAGTCATTTGAAGTGACAACTCACTTATGCATACATCAGTTAACCATAGTGATGATATTTGTATTGATAGTAGAAGATCATCAGCAACATATAGTGCACAACTATTACTGTATATATACTAGATTGAAGGAAATCCCTGAAATTATACTCTTATATTACACATTTTATCACCGGTTGTCAGCCTACCAGAGAAATGTAGACCTAAGAGGAATATTTATTTATTTATTCATATGTTTGGCTTCTTTAAACTCAAGTTGTTAGCCCTGTGTTCGATCTTTTGGAGAAATATAGAAATGAGAGGGGCTTTTGATAGTCCCTTGAAGGCTCGATATCTACTTCACCAATTATGTCAGTTCAACTCATTTAACAACGGAGCAAACTTTCAGAAAACCTCTGAGAATAAGAGAAAAAATACATATTTGCTACAGTATATAACTGTATGTCCATCAAAAACCAATATGAACCAGTAGCTCAACTAGTAATCTTGCGGTCCATCTATGTAGCACGGACACGGATCCGACACGGCCATCCGACACGCCGACACGAGGCAAATCCTAAAAAATACATAGGATACGTGTGTTCGACACGTGTGTCCGACACGGACACGACACGACACGGCTTCATGTTATGCGGTGTCCGTGCTTCATAGCGGTCCATAAGTTTCCTTTAAAAAAGAAAAGAAAATTGTACTGTGATGTGATTGCCTGCTTCATAGAGCACTTAAGGAACTAGAAACCTTGAAAAATATATAACTCAGGCATACTAAAACACCGAGTAAATTCTGAAAGAGGGAAATTCTGTATGGTTATGTTGGAATACTTAAAATATCTAGAGCTCATGGTAGTTTGACTTCCACCCCCAAATTTTGCTCTACATATGCGTTAACATTGACGAAACAAACATATGATACTGAGCTCTATGTAGTAAGGATAAAGTGCTCAGTTTACTTTGCTCTCATTCTTTATCCATTCCGCCTATGCGTTAACATTGACGAAACAAACATATGATACTGAGCTCTATGTAGTAAGGATAAAGTGCTCAGTTTACTTTGCTCGCATTCTTTATCCATTCCGCCTGTGCATTAACATTGACGAAACAAACATGTGATACTAAGCAAATTTTTCTACATGCGATGCAGGACGATATGCATTTGATATAAAACTGTAAAGGCTAGCAAGATAAAATGTTTACTCTAGAAATTCATCATCAGTGTTGCGATGGAGAAGTTCAACTGTCTACATATGGGCATGATATATACATTAAAAAAAGGCAAGATGCAGTTGACCTGATGTTTTGGCAACCGATCCAAAGGAGTCATATATGAATTAACATACTTGATAGATAAGAAGTATGTGATATATTGTCTAGTTAATATACACAGAAAGTAGAAATGTAGCATAAAAAAAGAAAATCTATGAATGGTTTCCTAATATACATAATCAAAGCAAGCAAATTTTCTATAGGAATTCTTACCAGTTTGCAGCATTAGCAATGACTCTGCAGCATAGTTTTCCTTCTGTACAAAGCCGAGTTATGTCTCCAACAAGTGTGGAAAACTTGTTCGGGTCAATATTTTTCTTCTCAGCTTTCTCCTTAACCAAAGATAACATATGTGACTTATGGCTTATATCTACCAGAACAAGTCTGACATTATCAACCTTGTTCAAAAACTCAATAACACTCTCCACAATAACATCAGACGCCTTTCCATGGTCAAATTGGAAATCTGAGGTTGATATAGACGGGAAAGCCAGAATAGGTATATCATCTACCAACGAGTCTTTGAGCTTTATACCTTCCTTATTCTCATGCTCATTTTCAAGTTCCATGAAACAGGGGTCTTTGTCCTTAATTTCTTGTTTTGGGGAAGAACCTTGTGAACCATTAGATGCATTCTTAGGGTTCTCAACTTTCTTAAGAAACTTCATTATCCCAAGCTGCACTTTAGCATCAGGGCTTTTCTGACCAAAATTTCCAGCCGGAAGGTTATCATTCTGACCCAAGTTACTGTATATTTTAACCGCATCTCTAACATCATTTTCATTCTGACAAAAAGTAATCCTCGAGAATCCTTCACTGACTTTAGGTAACTCTTTCTTTTGTAGCATTCTATTGACCACAGCAGCAGCTTTCCCACCCTGCAGGTTGCCCTCGTGCCCGGATCTCTTCACTGACCTAGAAATACAAACCTTAGCAGGAAGATCAAGTACTACTGCGTGCACATCTACTTGTTCATCACCAAGCTTCACAAACTCAGCACGTTGTTCTTTCTCCAAATTGCATCTGTCAATAAAAACACTTTTGCCTTCCTTTAATGCAGCAGCAGCACTCTTCAAGCACTGTGATTTTGTACCAGCCTTCCCATTTGCAATAGTGTCCTGTTAGAGGCAGTTCTATTTGATTAATGGAAAAGGTCAGAGGGAATTCATGCAGATAAGAGTGTCAACCTTCTACTAACCTGCTACCTTGAAATAGTAGTATCAACCTTTAAGTGCAAGAAATGCTATAAATATTTAGGATAGCAAAATCAGAACAAGTAAAGTGGGCTGGTGTGTCTCTACATGCTCTTAGGCAGTGTTTGGGCAACTTAAGGTGAATTGAAGGTAGGGATGGATCCAGGAATTTTCCTATGCGGCACATATCCAATTATGCACATAAACTAATAACTTATATAATAAATTTTATCAATAAAAAAACTTATTCATATCATAATCATAAAGATATCAACACGTAATATTTTTCATCCTCATTTTCATATCAATACATGATAATATTCATTTTCATTGTAAAAGCAAACAAAAAAACTAGTAATATAGTCCTCCATTATTGTTCTCGAAGTTGTCACATTTCTTGTGAGGTGGGGGCACCAATCAAAATCTCTTGGGGGCACCTATATGAAAATGTACATCCCTCATAACAAATTTAAAAATTGTGTGAGGACAAGTGCCCCACTCCACTCTTAATGGATCCGTCCTTGATTAAAGGTGTAAAAATGTCTTTTTTTTACAAGCATGAAATGGTCTCTATATCAGCATGGAAGTGAAATATATACAGTGTTTGTTTGATTTTTTTTTTAAAACTAGAAAAGTAAAGATGACATGTAATATTATTGTTTATTAAAAATTGTACTAAACTTAAAAGATATGTTAACAAAAAGTATTTTAATTAGAGTGATCCCCACATTTCCAGTTTTATGATGACCTCAACGACCTTTTTCCTAGGAGAAGTTACGCATGCAATAAGTCTAATGTGACACTTTTTAGTTTTAGCATTTTACTTTCACAGATTCTTTAAATAAAACAAGTAAATTACACTTAAATACCCAACATTGCACATAAATACTGTCAGATGTAAATGGTTGCACTTAAATACAGTAGAGTTTCTAAAGTTGCACTTTAGTACCCTCGGTTATGAAAATGTAAGAACCCCTCCCCCCTTCTTGTCGTGCAAGCAGCCACATGTTATTTTTAGAACATTTTAACCCTTATAATTTGTTAAGTTTGTGGCAAACCTATTAAAATTCTATTTAAACCTCCCTTAATTCTATCTTATAATTGCATTTTGATAGGTTTAGCAATAGATCTAAAAAATAAGGGTTGAAATGTTCTAAGAATACCATGTGAGTGTCTCATGACAAATTTCAAGGGGAAATTCTCACATTTGCATAAACGATGGTGCTAAAGTGCAACTTGTAGAAAGTTTTGGGTATTTAAGTGAAACCATTTATTTACAACTGAGGTATTTATGCACAATATTGGATACACAACAGGGAATTTTAGTGTAATCCACCCTAAAACAAAACCCCGAAGTGCTAAAAGTGTCTTCGCACTTTTATTTTCCACTTCACGCAATCAAACATCCCCTCAGCTCTTATGTTGTTGACGTGGAAAACAAATCCAAGCCATTACGGTCTAAAATTCTAAATCACAAACTTACCCTGATCACTTCTGACGCGTAGTATATATTCCACGTCAGCAACACACCAGCAACATTTACTCAACTAGTGTATATGTACAAAACTACAAGCATTAGCTATTGGAATCACAAACAGAGTATTAGTTTCATATTTTACATAGATTGAAAAGATCATAACCCCGACATTCTCAAGTGCCAACGAAGTTTAATAAATTTGATTTTTTTGCCCCCTCTTCAATAAAAACCAACGATGTTAATCATGCGTTGGGACTCAATTGAACATATATCAAGTACTTTGCTCTTTTACCCCTAATTAGATACAGTGTTGCACCAAAATTGCAAATTGCACACATTTTGACAAAAAAAAAAGGTTATAGATTGACGTGGAAAACATCCCCTCAGCTCTTATGTTGTTGACGTGGAAAACAAATCCAAGCCATTACGGTCTAAAATTCTAAATCACAAACTTACCCTGATCACTTCTGACGCGTAGTATATATTCCACGTCAGCAACACACCAGCAACATTTACTCAACTAGTGTATATGTACAAAACTACAAGCATTAGCTATTGGAATCACAAACAGAGTATTAGTTTCATATTTTACATAGATTGAAAAGATCATAACCCCGACATTCTCAAGTGCCAACGAAGTTTAATAAATTTGATTTTTTTTGGCCCCTCTTCAATAAAAACCAACGATGTTAATCATGCGTTGGGATTCAATTGAACATATATCAAGTACTTTGCTCTTTTACCCCTAACAGGGCCGGCCCTAGCATAAGGCAACTAAGGCCTTTGCCTTGGGCCCCAAGTTGGATAAGGCCCACCCACCCATATATATAATATATGTAACTTAGTTACTTAAGCATAAACCTAACCCTATTTAAAAAGTGAAGATCCAAAGATAAAAAGTGAAGCTAATAGCTTAGCAACTTATGAGATTGAAAATTTTGAATTCTTAATAGCTATGAATATTTGGTATGACATATTGTTTGCTGTTAATTCAGTTAGTAAAATTATTGAATATTTCTTATACATAGTTGATAAATCGCTTGGCTCAATTGAAAGTAGGTTTGAACAATTTAAAACGTATGAAAAAAAATTTGGTTTTTTGTTTGATTTGAAAAAATTAAAAGCTTTAGATTATATTGAATTGAAAGCATATTATCTTAATCTCGAAAATGCACTAAAACATGATGAACATTTAGATATTAATGGACTTGATTTGTTTTCAGAATTGAGAGTGCTTGGGGAAATTTTAAAAATAGAGATTAATAGTCCAATTGAAGTGTTGAACTATATAAAGTGGTTAGATTATTTTCTAAATACTTGTATTGCTTATCGTGTACTATTGACTATACTCGTAACAGTTGCTTCCGCTGAAAGAAGTTTTTCAAAATTAAAATTACTAAAATCTTATTTAAGATCGACCATGTTACAAGATATTGAAAATAATATGTAATTTTGCCGCTCAAAAGGTAAGAAGAATGAGATAAAATGTATTATGAGTTGTATCACTTAGGCCTCATCCAATATTTCGCCTTGGGCCCCAAAATTCCTAGGTACGGCCCTGACCCCTAATTAGATACAGTGTTGCACCAAAGTTGCAAATTGCACACATTTTGACAACAAAAAAAGGTTATAGAATGGACCTGACAAACCCTAACCCAAGATCGGCGGCCGGCGCTCAAGACATCGTTGCAGAACGTGGACTTTCCGCTGCCCGGAGCTCCGCTGAGAATTACGACTATGCCCTTGGGCTTCTCCTCTGAATCTAGACAAAAAGAGGGGCTTTTGGTAAAAAGTTAAAATTGAGGGGGTAGAGTGAGAAAGATGTTACCTTGGTGCTGGGGATTGGCGTCGAGGTCCATGAGAGAGAGGGAGAGAGAGGGTCGAAGCGGGAGAGCGAGAGAAGGGCGATGAAGGAGAGAGCTCGTGTGCCTTTACAAAGGGGAATTTGGTGTATAATCGAAGGACAGGGAAAAGGGTAAATTTTCCAAAACCCCTTGGACTTTAGCTTGATTTGTAGCGTACGTTCTTGAACTTTGAAAATTGCAGAAAACCACTGCAAATCGCTGCTAATAAAACATATCTGGGGAAAAAAATGAACTTTAAAAAAGATACTAATAAAATTCCTCAGCTCATTTATTAACACGTAGCACTTCTGGATAGTCAGTTTAGAAAGAAAAATTGCAAGTAACACCCCCTTTCTCATTAATCAAGGGGCCTTAGTGCTAACAAACGAGTTGAAGTGTGTTAAATGGAAATGAAGATGTACATAGGAATTTAGGGGGTGTTTGGTTACATTTCTATAAATTATAGGAAATGTTTTCCACCCAAAATTTGATTTCCTTGTATTTCTTAAAAAAATTATAGGAAAAGTTTTGAGAAGTTAAAAAGTACAAATTTTCTTACTTTTTGTATTTTACTTGTTTGGTTCAAAACAAGAAAATGACTCATAGCTTTTGGGAAAATAGCAACATTTCTTATAATTTATAGAAATGTAACCAAACACCCCCAACTATATAGAAAAGTGAGAACTTTATAGAAATGTGTTAATGAGTTTTATTATTTAAATAATGAATGCGTCAGATTTCCAAGAGATTTCCGCCCATTTTTGAAGGAAATCAATTTCTATAAAATTTGGTACTTTTCTGTACTTTATAGAAAACATTTCTGTAAATCTTTTTTGAGCCAAACACAGTTTATAGAAATCTATAGAAATTTCTTAATTACAGAAATGCCATGCGTCAGTACTTTTGAGAAAACATTTCTCAAAAAACATGCAACCAAACACCCCCTTATGTGCAATCTATCCAAAATCCAAAAAAATAGTTTTATATGCAATTTACTCAGTACTAATAAAATTCCTTAGCTCATTTATTAACACTTAGCGTGTCTGGACGATCAGTTTTAAAAAGATAAATTGCAAATAACACCCTCTTCCACAAGTGCTAACATCTGAATTGGATAGTGTTAAATGGAAATGAAGATATACATAGGAATTTATTAACACTTAGCGCTGCAGGATAATCAGTTTTAGATAGATAAATTGCAAGCAACGCTCCATTTCTCATTAACTAAGGAGGCCAAGTGCTAACAACTGAGTTGCATAGTGTTACATGGAAAATGAAGACATACAATAGGAATTTATACGCAATCTACCCAAAAAATGGGGCTATATGCAATTTGCTCTTGCGAAAACGAGAAGTTTCGAAAGGAAAGAGAGTGAAAAAAGCGAAGGGTAAGTTGGTGTATTATTGTACACTCAGGGTGTGTAAAAGACAAATTAACAATATTAAAAACACTGTGGCTGCTGGGATTCGAGCCCAGGTCTCCACGGCCACAACGTGGAATTCTAACCACTAAACTACAGCCACTGACGCTTGAAAGGTGCTTATCTTTATTTAGGGGCTGTTTGGTTGGTTTCCTAAAAATCAAGAAAAGTAAATCGGTACAAGGAAATCAATAAAATAATATTTTTATCCATTTCCATCCCTAAAACTCACCCACAACATCCAATAAAATATTATTTTTATCCTCCAACTCATCTCATTTCATCTCCTTTCTTACCTTTAAAAATAAACCAAACACAAAAAATGTGTCACATCATCCAACTCATCACATCTTATTTTATCTCATTTTTAAAAATTACACACATCATCCAATAATATTGTGACAACTCATCTCATCTCATTAAACATTCCTTTCCACCCATTTCCTAAAAAAAAAACAAGAAATTAATTTCCTTAAGTACATGTCACATCATCCAATAATATACCTCCAACTCATCTCATCTCATCTATTTTCTTATTTTTAAAAACGAACCAAACACAAACAACCTCAAAAACATCATCCAATAATATACCTCCAATTCATTTCCTTATTTTTTTAACCAACCAAACAACCTTAAAACAAGTTTTTAAAAAAATCACTCACATCATCCAATAATAAGGTGACAACTCATCTCATCTCATCTCCTATTCTATAATTTCCTTTTTTTTAAACCAACCAAACAACTTCAAAGTAATTATAATAGGAAATAGGTTTCCTAAAGTTTGATTTCCCAGTTTTTTTGGCCAAACGAACAGGCCCTTAAGGGCTGTTCGTTTCGCCAAAAAAAAAAAAAAATTAAAGAATAGGAAACCTATTTTCTATAATAATTATTTTGAGGTTGTTTGGTTGGTTTAAAAAAGAAGGAAATTATAGAATAGGAGATGAGATGAGATGAGTTGGAAGTATATTATTGGATGATGTGACACATACTTAAGGAAATCAATTTCTTGGATGATGTGACACATACTTAAGGAAATCAATTTCTTGTTTTTTTTTTGAGGAAATGGATGGAAATGAATGTTTAATGAGATGAGATGAGTTGTCACAATATTATTGGATGATGTGTGTGATTTTTAAAAATAAGATAAGATGAGATGTGATGAGTTGGATGATGTGACACAGTTCTTGTGTTTGGTTTATTTTTAGAGAGACACTAGAGGCACACTCTCCACCACACCTCCCACCACACTTCCCCTCCTGCTACAGTGCACCAGGGCCCACTTGAGATTTAAAATTTAAATCTAAAGTGGGCCCCGGTGCACTGTAGCAGGAGGGAAGGTGTGGTGGGAGGTGTGATGGAGAGTGTGCCTCTAGCATTTCTCTTATTTTTAAAGGTAAGAAAGGAGATGAAATGAGATTAGTTGGATGATAAAAATAATATTTTATTGGATGTTATGGATGAGTTTTAGGGATGGAAATGGATAAAAATATTATTTTATTGATTTCATTGTACCGATTTCCTTTTCTTTGATTTTAGGAAACCAACCAAACGGGCCCTAAAAGTAAACGAAACAAACGACAATTTAAAACCATTTGTTTTCTTCGGATTTGGTTTATCCTAATGCTAAATTACAATATTTCTCAATGCTATTTCATTAGTGTCGTGTGGTTTTTTTAAAGGGTCTTGCTACAGAAACCCCAAAATAGGGGACCCCTGATGGGACAGGTGATGTGTCAGCCCCTGGGGGCTTGATGCACTGTTCATAAACAGTGCTGTTAGACCCTAGAGGGGGGGTGATTAGGGTCTTATGCTAATCTAATCCGATTAAATGCCAATTAAAATTAATTAACAAGTTATCCTAGCAAGTATGAAATACCACAATATATATGAGCTAGGATAAGCAATGTAAACAATGAGATATATCCTATATGATGAAATATATATATATATATGCAAGGATATATAAACTAACACAAGGGGTAAACAATATGAACTAGATAGTGGATCATGTAAATAATGAGCTATGGACAATGGCGATAAGAAATATAAACACAAGTATAAATAAACGCCAAAGCACACTCAAACACAAGATATGATCACGGAGTTCGGACCTTCCGTCCTACGTCTCCGCTCCCCACTCCCGGGGAGAAATCCACTAACACAATCCGGTTTGGAAGCCGGAACTTCTTCTACACACTCGGTTTTCTAGCTAACCGAAAACTCTACAACTCACACTCTTGCAATCACACTCTACACCCACTAAGTGTTGGACCTAGCCGTGTCTCCCTCAAGTGCTCGGTTACAACCTCTCCCTAGGCACGTCAACCGACGCCACTCCTCTTGGGACGATCCCCGACTCTCACCACACACTCCTCACTCGGTGTACAAGTGTATTACAAAGTGATTCTCACAATAAGCACAAATATGACAAATGATTGTTCTCAAAACAAGGTGAGAACTCAATTAAGCACAACTCTTAGTCACAAACCCACAACCCCAAATTATACTATGAATGTAAATACAATAAGCTCAAAAGGTTGTGTGTGAACAAAGAGATATAAATCAAAACTAAACTCAATGTAGTTCTAGCTTAATAACAATGATAATCAAATATATAAAAAAGCTAGAAATAGAGTTTAGAAAACTTCTCAATATATCAAGAGTGGAGGGAGAAGAGTTGGATGCCCAAACACCAATAGATGATCTCCTCAAGCTCTTGTAGAATTGAATCACAAAAACAAACTCTCAATTTGCTTAAAAGCTTTTTAAACACACTTAAACCAAACTAAAACCCTTGTTAAAAACTTTATTAAACTTGATTAAAAAACTCTCTTAACTACTTTGAAAAGACATCAGCAATGGGGTATATATACCCACTCAAAGCTCAGCCAAAAACACCCAAAACAAAAGACCAAAAGACCCAGCCAACGGTACAAAAACTAGCCGTTGGAAACAGTAAAAGCCATCGTCGGTCGACCGGAAATTCTGTCGGTCGACCGATTTGAGCTCTCGGTCGACCGGACCAAAATTCGGTCGACCGTTATCCAGGTCGAAAACGAGAAACCACAAGCTGACATCTTCGGTCGACCGGTGCGGTCGACCGATGGAGCTCTCGGTCGACCGGACCGGTCGACCGATGACTCTCTGGAAAAATACTGACGAATGGTCACTAGACCGGTCGACCGTACCGGTCGACCGAAAACTGACATTTCCAGAAAAATCGCTGATTTTCAATGTAGCTCAATCAAGTGATCATCAATGGATAAGAAACTTAGTGGACGTCCACTTAAGTTGACAGAAGTTTTGCTCTATATATATATATATGACTATATATATATATACGAATAAACCAATAAATGTGTGTGTAAATATAATATTGAGCTTAGAGTATATAACACACATAATATAAACCCTAAACTAAATTACCCAAGCTAGATCTTGATCTTCAATAAGCTCTTCTAGGTAATCTCGCGGATGAAGCTTTAACTTGGATCTTGAACTTTGAATAGCAAGGCTTCACCGACATTCCGCCAACCTCCTTTGGATATGATCGTTGAAGCTCTATTCCATCCATCCTCCAACTACGTTGTTTGTCTACAATGAATAGATAATACAAGCACTAGACAAACAACATTAGTAGTAAATTGTTTGTAAATCATCATCAAAACAAGAAGGCCAACAATCTCCCCCTTTTTGATGATGACAAACAATTTATAAAAAGGATATATGCATGAAAGGAAATGAATATATAAATTACAATTCACATGCATATAAACAAGAAGGAATATACATATACTCACAATATTTCTCCCCCTTTGACAACATCAAAAAGGGGACAAAAGAATTAAGAGAGCGAAAGCTCCCCCTATCAATAAGCATAGGTGAGTATAAAAAGAATATATATATAGGAAGCATAGGTGAGTATCAAACAAGTATAGGGATTGCTCCCCCTATCAAAAAGCCATATAGAATATATGCGATGAAGATCATGGCAAAACATATGTGAGCAAGCATACATGAATATGCTAAAAATTTACTCACATACATGAAGATAATGAGAACACATATAAATATGTCAATATGAAAATAGTGTCTCATTAACACAAAAAATATAAAAATCATATAAAAGAATAGATTTATGAAATCAAAAGAAGAGGAACATGAGAATCATGCAAAAAATTTTCAAATGAAAACAATTCAAAAATCAAAGTTTATATCCAAAAACGATGTTTGATCAATGAAGAACTTGATCAAACCACTCATAGAATACATTATAAAGCACGAATAGATGATCCATTAGCACAAACACATAAATATCATCATATAAGTGAAGTATAATGAATTCAAAGCAACCGATCAAAACAAAATTTTTAAGAGAGGCAACAATTATAGCTCTTGAGCTTGTTCCAACCCATATAATCATTTTAGCATCCGGTAAACTTGATTTGGGAATAAACACCCAATGAACCCGGAGGGTTATATAAGTACAAATCTCTCATCAAAACGAAACAAATAATCATGAAAACAAAAGATTTTATCAATTATAAATTTATTTTCATAATCAAAATATTTTAAGACATAATTTTAAAACCAAGAAAGGAAAAAGTAAGAACACTAAAATTCTTGGTTTAAAGTTTAAATTTGTTTTGGTACCCAAGAACTCTTGGTACCAAAATATTTAGGGACATGACCCCTATCATTTAAGCTCAAAGCCTTAGGGTTATGAACCCCCTTAGGCATATATGGTGCACAAACACGGTCATAACAAAAATTATGTGAATGACCCATTCGATTGCAATAAGTGCAATGAAAAGGTTGAAATAATTTGCGTTGACCAAATGGTTGTGCACAGAAAACATTAGAAACATTTGCAAACATGGATGATCTTTTAAAATTATTTTGCAAATGTGAAACTCTCTTTAAATCAAAACAAAATTTGGCCAAATGACCAAATCGACCACAAAAATCACATTTGTACACATGGACGTGTTTATGATGATCTATATGTGTGTGTACATGTGAATGTGATGAAGAAGCCTTATGAGATGCACAAGAAACTATATGTGTGTGTACATGTGAATGTGATGAAGAAGCCTTATGAGATGCACAAGAAACATTGATATTAGCATTTTTAGATTTTTGTGCATCATAGCAAAATTTAGATAAATGGCCTTTACGACCACAAATAGAGCATTTGTAAACTTTGCTATATAAGTGTGCATAGTGAGTGTTTGATTTGGAAGTGTTAACACGGGACTTTGCACACAAGTCCATAAGCTTATCATTTTTCACAATGCATGCTTTTAAGGTTGAATCTAAACAAGATATGCGGTTTTTTACAAGATTCAATTCATCATGAGATATGTGTGCATTGTCATAAGAAGTAGAGCAAACATGATCATTTTTGAATGATAGAACTTCATTTCTAATAGACTCTACTTCTAGCATGTCATTTTCTTTTTCATGAGTTAAAATAGCAAAGTTTGAAACCAATGAATCATGATCCGAAGTTAATTTATCATTCTTTTCTTTAAGGATCATATTCTCATTAGAAATAGTATCAAACTTAGAAGCTAAAGACTCATGATCGGATTTTAAAATTTCATGCTTGCTTTTAAGATTAATGACTCCTTGAAGGTAACAAGATCAAGCTACCACCTATCACAAATCAGGAGGAAGCTGACAACACTACGGACCCAAAGTACTGTGCATACCATAGGAGGGTCGTTCATCCCACCAAGGATTGCTTTGCTCTCAAGAATAGCATTCAAACCTTGGTTGAAGCCGGCGTCATATCGCTAAGGTAAGCCAATTGAGAACGGCAACACTCCGACAAGTATAATAGTATAAACTGCTTCTTAAAACTCCAAAGAGTATACGAGTATAAACTGTTTCTTAATCCTCCGACCGGTATAAGAGGTTAAACTACTCCCTGATACTCCAATAGGTATATGAGTCTAAACTGTTTCCCCACTTTTGACGGGAAGTTCCTGGAGAATATTAAGCTAATATTCTTCAGGATAACCCGATTAGGTAACTGATAATAATGTCCGAACCAGTTCCGCAGAGGAAACTGGGGGTGGACGATTTATGTAACGGGAAGTTCCCAAAACCACAGCAATGTAATGAATAAGAACTCCCATTCTCACCATGTCTATGCACTCAACACTCTCTCTGTTAGAGTCTGGACGTAAAGTTCCCGATTGGTCAAACCTTCTTACAGTTAGGACCACAGTCAAAATCCCCTCTCGATTCCCCCAATGAACGAGAGGTCCACAAATTGAGCGATCAAACCTT
The DNA here is from genome assembly GCF_001876935.1 of Asparagus officinalis. NCBI lineage: Eukaryota > Viridiplantae > Streptophyta > Magnoliopsida > Asparagales > Asparagaceae > Asparagus > Asparagus officinalis. The sequence continues at coordinate 12,318,434 of NC_033798.1, forward strand.
CCTACAGTTAGGATTGTCTCAAAACACCCACTTGGTCAAACCTTCTTACAGTTAGGACCACAGTCAAAATCCCCTCTCGATTCCTCCAATGAACGAGAGGTCCACTTTCAAATCGAGTGATCAAACCTTCCTACAGTTAGGGTCACAAACCTTCCTACAGTTAGGGTCAAAGCCATAATTCACTCTCGATAAACGAGAAATTCATCTTTAGTTCAGTAATCAAACCTTCCGACAGTTAGGGTTATCTGAATCTTTTCGATTCTCGGAGTGGAGATCCCACTCTCAGTTTCACCTTTCCGGATTCTGGGGGTGGAGATCCCACCTCGAGTTTCCTTTCCAGCTGAAGATAGAATATAAAATTCTTCTTTTCAGCATCGGGAGATAGAATATAAAATTCTTCCTCTCCCATTTCGGGTTCGTCTTTGCCCCAAGAGAAGACACCACCTTTTTCAAATCCCAAAATCTGTGCCTCACAGGTACAGGGAATTTTATCCCGAATCCTAAGTAGGGATAAGTCAACGCCTAACACGCGTTGCCGGTTTAGTCTTTTTCCGTACAAAAAGACACCAGAGTTCGATTCTGGGGTATTCTATCCTGAAACCTAAGCAAGGATAAGTCTGTGCCTAACCCGCGCTGCCGGTTAGTTCTTAACCGTTGAAAAGAACATCCGTCCACATATTCAACATTGTGGCAGGTTGTTATTAATAACACCAAAATCCATGCCTTACACGCATGGGGAATTTCATCCTGAATCCTAAGAAAGGATATGCCGACGCCTAACACGCGTCGCCGGTTTAGTCTTTTACCGATTGAAAAAGACACCAGAATACCAGTCTGGGGTATTTTTATCCCGAAGCCTAAGTAGGGATAAGTCAGCGTCTAATACACGTTGCCGGGTAGCCTATTCCCGTAACAATGGCGAAGCCTATGTATTCAACATCATAGCACAAAGTCTCAGAGAATTCACTCTCTTAGCACAACGTTACATGCGGAACGGATTTAGACAATCCGCATGCTAGCCCGACTCAAACGGTAGTCGGTAAAGGCTAATCAAATCCGTTAAAGGCTTGGGGTTAGCCAAAAATCCTAAAGTCAACGCCTAACACGCGTCGCCGGGTAGTCTATTCCCGTGAGAAAGACGAAGTCTACGTATTCAATATCGTAGCACTAAAAGGGTTAACTCTTTTAGCTTAACGTCACATGCGGAACGGACTTGAACAATCCGCATGCTAGCCCGACCGCCACACACTTCTCTCAGTGTACAAGTGTATTACAAAGTGAATCTCATAATAAGCACAATATAACAAATGATTGTTCTCTCTAACAAGATGAGAACTCAATTAAGCTCACTCTCAATGTCACAAACCCACAACCCTAAATTATACTATGAATGTCAATACAATAAGCTCAAAAGGTTGTGTGTGAACAAAGAGATATAAATCAAAACTAAACTCAAAGTAGTTCTAGCTTAATAACAATGATAATCAAATATATAAAAGAGCTAGAAATAGAGTTTAGAAAACTTCTCAATATATCAAGAGTGGAGGGAGAAGAGTTGGATGCCCCAAACACCAATAGATGATCTCCTCAAGCTCTTGTTGAATTGAATCACAAAACCAAAACACTCTAATGCTTAAAAGCTTCTTAAAACAAACTTAAACAAACACTAAACAAGTTTAAACCCTTGTTAAAACCTTTTAAACCATTCTCTTAAATTCTAGAATTGAATGCAATGAGGGTATATATAGGAAGAGGAAATATCAGCAAGAAACCAACTCAGCCAAAAAACTGAGCAAAAGACAAAACACAACCTCAAGGCAACGGTCAAAAAACTAGCCGTTGGAAGCTGAAGAACACTCGTCGGTCGACCGGAAAATTCGTCGGTCGACCGAAAATTTTCATCGGTCGACCGGACCGGTCGACCGACAGGCTTCTGTCGGCCAGGAAACTTTTGACCTCAGGTTCGGTCGACCGGTACGGTCGACCGAAATCTGATACACTTCAAAACCTGATTTGCTGATTTTAAAACGCTGTTTAAAAATATCAAATAAATTCCAAAAAATGTAAAACTTTGGGGAATGATTGTAGACATGATAATAAACATGCTACAATGACTGGTTTAGAAAAAGGACTTACCAAATGAAAAATATCATCATTTTTCAAATATGTTCAAAAGCATGAAAACCTGAAAATTGATATTTTGATATTTTGACTTAAACAACATTTTGAAACCTTATGAAATGATTGTATAGACTTGATAAAAGATATAATATGTTGTTATGAAGTCTATAACCTAGAAATACAATATTTTCATAAAATTGCATATTCTATGCAATATATAATATAAGCTTGTTAAAGATGAAATCATATATAGGCATATTAATATGAAACAAAGTAGTATTTTCCAATTCTATTCATTTGTTTCATAGTAAAACTTGAAAACTATCAAACCAAAACATATATGTATATATATAACTATATATATATATACAAAACCAAAACCAAAGCGTGTATGTGTGTATATGATTGAGCTTAAAGTACTAACACACATAATTTAAATTCTTAAACTAAATTACCCAAGCAATGATCTTGATCTTCAATAAGCTTGACTTGGTAATCTCGCTGATAAAGCTTGAACTTGGATCTTGAACTTTGAATAGCAAGGCTTCACCGACATTCCGCCAACCTCCATTGGATTTCATCGTTGAAGCTCTATTCCATCCATCCTCCAACTACGTTGTTTGTCTACAAAACATAGGAATGCACAAACACTAGACAAACAACATTAGTAATAAATTGTTTGTTAAACATCATCAAAACAAGAAGGCCAACAAGTGCATCAAGCCCCCAGGGGCTGACGCCTCACCTGTCCTATCAGGGGTCCTTATTTTGGGGTTCCTAAGGAGTTTTCCTTTTTTAAATGTTGAAAAATTATTTTAAACTTGAATATACGTGAAGAAATATTTTGATTATTCTAATATAGACTACAAACTAATATGATGATTAAGAAGAATTGTTGATGAAAGTTTCTCTGTCAAGGTCTTCCACTTCAAGATCAATGAACGTAGAAGATAATTAACACACACAGAGAGAGAGAGAGAAGAGAGTGAGATAGAAATAATTTGTTTCTTTCTTTGTGTGAGTCTCTGGTTAGAGAGTGATATATTCTTTTGTAATCTTTTCTTTTGTGATTAGTGAAGTTCTCTGCTGTTCTCGCCCATGGACGTAGGTCATACTGACCGAACCACGTTAAATCCTTGAAGCCCCCCGCTGCAACAAACTGGTATCAGAGCCTACTTAAAGTACGTGTATCTTCTTATCGTATGTTCCGTGACTGCCACTAAAAGTGGATCCTCCACATCAGAAAATAAGTTACATTAACATTAACTCTTTAAAGACACTGGGCACTATTCACGGGTACGATAATATTCAAAAGTACTATTACTATTCATACGTACAGTTACTATTTAAAAGTACGACTACTGAAAGTACCCTAATACCACTAGGAAAGAACCCTAGAGGAGGGTGAATATGGTTTATGCTAATCTAATCCGATTTATGCCAAATTAAAAACTAATTAACAAATATATCCTAGTAAGAATAATATATTACAAATATATGTGCAAGGATATATAAATAACACAAGGGTAAGCAAAATAGTGGATGAAATAAACAAGATGCAATAGGCGATATAAGCAACGAGCACAAGTATAAATGAACGCCAATGCAACTCAAACACAATCAAATGATCACGAAGTTCGGACCTTCCGTCCTACATCTCCGCTCCCCACTTCCGGGTAGAAATCCACTATCACACCGTGTTTTCAACGATCACCCGAAAACGTTTATATCACACAATATCGGTTTTCAACACTCACCGATCAACGTCCACAATCTCACAATGTAACTACACTAACTACCACCTCAAGTGTTGGTCTCTAGCCCGTGTCTCCCTTAAGTGTTAGGAATTACAACCTCTCTCTAGGCATTATCACCTACCCACTCCTCTTGGGACGACCCTGTCTCTCACAACACACTCCTCTTGGTGCACTAGTGTATTACAAAGTGAACCTCACAATTTAGGCACTCAACAAATGATTGTTCTCTAAATAAGGTGAGAACTCAATTAAGCACAATTCAAAGTTACAATCTCTCACAACCCTAATTATACTATGTATGAAATACTATAAGCTCAAGTGAGTGTGTGTAACAATGTGATTTAATAAAACAAAATCAAACTAAACTCAATATAGATTCTAGCTTATGGAAATGAAAATCAAACATAAAAAATAGCTAGATTGAGTTTAGAAAACTTCTCTAGATGACAAGAGAGAGAAGGAGAAGAGTTGAATGCTCAAACACCAATAGATGATCTCCCTAAGCTCTTGTGAAAGTTTCTTCACAAACAAACTCTTAAACAAACTTAAATAAAACTTAAACACCCTTAAACTTGTTTTAAATAATTCTCTTGATTCTTAAAATAGAACTGGATACAAGGGGGTATTTATAGGAAACCCCAAAGATAAAAAAAACCCCAGCAAAAAGATCAAAAAACCAAAACATGACAAAAGCTGAAAAAACTAGCCGTTATGCCATCAGTCGACTGACGGCTTCCATCAGTCTACTGATGAGCTGACCGTTAGAGGTATTTTCTAGCTCATCAGTTGACTGACGGACCTTATCAGTCGACTGATGACCTCATCAGTTGACTGGTCAGTCGATCAAAATAAAACAAAATTTTTTTGTTATTCCAGACGTTTTCTTCAGTCGACTGAACATATTCATCAGTCGACTGATAACATTGTAGCAGCCTGATTTGAATAGTAAAACTGATTTTTAAAGTACCTTAAATAAATTCCAAAAAATATAAAACTTTAGGAAATCATTGTAAACATGTAAATGAAAATGTTACAAAAAGAATTTTTGGAATTACACTTCTCAATAGTGAAAACTCTTCATTTTTCAAATATGTCCAAAAACATAAAAACTAAACATACATGTTTTTATCATTTGACATAAACACAATATTAAAACTTTTGTAAAATAATTTTATAGACTTAATGAATTGATATAAACTGATATTAAAGTCTATAAACTAATAAAACAAGAACACAATATTTTTCCAAATACAACAGAATATGAAACATATAAAAGTATATATGAAGATATATATTGTTTCATATCTATCTAGCTAAACCAAAACATATATGTATATATATAACTATATATATATATATACAAAAACCAAAATGTGTATGTGTGTATATAATTGAGCTTAAAGTACTAACACACATAATATAAAACCTAAACTAAATTACCCAAGCTTGATGAAGGTCTTCAATAAGCTCGACTTGGTAAACTTGCGGATGAAGCTTGAACTTGGATCTTCAACTTGAATTGTAAGGCTTCAACCACTATTCCGCCAACATCCATTGGATATGATCATGAATGCTCGATTTCATCTATCCTTCAACTTTGTTGTTTGTCTAGAATACCTAATAAGAAATACAAACACTAGACAAACAACATTAGGAATTGTTTGTAATCGTCAAAACAAGATTAGAAGATGTAGGCTCATAACATGATACCTAACAATTATTGTTCATAATTACAGTTACTGTTCTAGTGGGCTTCAAGATATCTTTTGTAAAATACAAAGTGGAGAAATTCGATTGGAGAAACAACTTCAGTTTGTAAAGAGTAAAAATGAGGGTTCTCCTAGTACAACAACGACTGTTTAAAGTCTTATCCAGAAAGGATAAGTTGCCGGAATCTATGCCTGATGATGAGAAAGAAGAGCTGGAGATGAAGGCGCATATTGCCATACAACTCTGTTTGGCCGATGAGGTGCTGCGGGAGGTTGTAAATAAAGATACCGCCGCTGGCTTGTGGCTCAAGTTGAAAAGTTTGTACATGACGAAATCTCTAATGAACAAGCTATACTTGAAGCAACGCCTCTTCACCATTCACATAAAGGAATGTATGTGAAATAAAGACCACTTAGATGAACTTAACACTATTCTTATGAATTTAAAGAATATTGATGTTAAAATCGACGAAGAAGATCAAGTACTCATCTTGTTATGTTCATTACCTCATTCCTATAAAATTTTTATCAATAGCATGTTATACGGTAAAGATACACTTTCTTTGGAGGATGTCAAATTAGCTTTACATTCAAAAGAGTTAAGGCAGAAAGTATTTGTCGTAGGTGGAGAGGATCAAGTTGAAGTCTCGTTCGTGGTCGTCCTGAAAAGGGTGTTGGTGGTAGAGGCAAGTCTAGAAATATGTCTAGATCAAAGTCCAGGCCAAGAAAAAAATATTGAATGTTATTACTGTCACAAATATGGGCATATAAAACCTAATTGTCCAGCGTTCAAAGCAAATGGTAATTCATAGTCAAAGTTTGGGGAGGTGAAACCTTCAGTTTCCACTGTAACTGAATAGTCTTCTAGTTCACATGAAATTCTTTCAATTAGTGTTAATACTCACAAGATGAGTGAGTTCTTGATTCGAGTTGTTCCTATCATATGTGTCCGCATAGTGATTGGTTTGTCACATATCAGTCTATCAATGGTGGGAATGTCTTGTTGAGAAATAACATGTCTTACAAGACTGTTAGTATCAGATCAATTAAGATTAGAATCCATGATGGTATTGTTAGAATATTGAACAATGTCTGTTATATTCCAGAGTTAAAAAAGAACCTCATTTCTTTAGGTACCATTGACTCAAATGGTTTTAAGTTTTTGGCTGAAAGTGGAGTTTTGAGAGTTAGTAAAGGCTCTCTTGTTGTGATGAAAGAAAAGAAGGTAAATACCCTCTATATCCTTGAAGGCAGTACAATAACAAGTGCTGCAACAATGTCATCCTCAGAGAATTTAGATTTAGACACTACACATCTATGACATATGCGGTTAGGGCATATGAGTGAGAGAGGACTGGATGTATTGAGCAAACAAGATTTGCTTTGTGGTCAGAAAATTAATAAGCTAGACTTTTGTGAGCATTGTGTTTTCGGCAAACACCATAGAGTATCCTTTAGTACCAGTGTCCATAGAACCAAGGGTACTTTAGATTATATCCATTCAGATGTTTAGGGTCCCTCTCAGGTTTCATCGAAAGGTGGAGCTCGTTTTCTGCTAACATTGATTGATGATTATTCCAGAAAAGTTTGGGCGTATCCTTTGAAGCATAGAGTGATGTGTTTGCAACCTTCAAGCAATGAAAAGTTATGATTGAGAAGCAAACAAGAAAGAAAATAAAGCGCCTCAGAATCGACAATGGCATGGAGTTTTGTTCTACAGAGTTTGATTAGTTCTGCAAGACTGAAGGTATTGTACTCCATCATACAGTTCGGCATACACCATAGAAAAATAGAGTTGTAGAAAGGATGAACAAAACACTTTTAGAGAGAGCTCGATGCATGCTCTCTAATGTATAATTTATTATTATTTGGGAGGATGAGGAGGAGGAAGGCAATGGGTAATTTAGGATTTATAATTTATTATTTAATATATTGTATACATATTGAATGTATCATTGTTTTTTGGATTTAGAAGAAAATTCACATAGTTCTACTTGTTTATAAGTTCAGTTGAAACTAGTCGGGTTTATAAATAAATCAAAGTGAAGCATTGGGTCCAAAGACAAAAATCCCTTTTTAGAGTTGACTTAAAACTAGAAGCTCTGCTTTTTGTTCTTTGCTCTTTGCTCTTTTTTTTTTCTTTTTTTCCCTCAAGGCATGGAAGATATTTTTTTTCCATAAATAAAACCAACAATAACATTGATATTCTTGAAGAAACATCATATTTTCAGTCTATGAGTTGGCGTGAACTATTCATAAAATAAGACAGCAAATAAAAGACTTCTTAAAAGGAGGAGTACATAAGAAGCAATATCAAATAAAAGACTTCTGATGGTGAGAGCTTGCCTAAAAGCAATATCAAATAAAAGACTTCTTACAGCAAATAAAAGCAATTTTACAAACAATTCAAAATACTTTCTTGACATAAGAAGCAAACAACTTGGAATACATATACACTTGGCCTTTTGAAACCTTAATTAGTAATTCAAATCATCATAGCCTTAAACTCATCAAAGCTAAGAACACCATCACCATTACCATCAAACCTACAAATCATACCCATACACTCCTCTATTGCCCTTGGTGTCCCCAACCTACTTAACATCCTCTTCAAACTATTTGCAGTGATGTATCCCTCATCCTTCATCACATACATCTCAAACGCCTCCCTCAACTCCATCTCTTCTCCCTCTGTCTCTCTTCTGTCGCCCACAAATTTAGCGAATTCATTGATATCCAATAACCCATCACCATTTAAATCAGTAGACTCAACCACAGCCTCAGCTTCCTCAGGACTCAATTCCTGGCTTATGCTCCTCAGTAGGCTTCGGAGCTCTGACGGCGAGAGCTTGCCATCGCCGTTGGCATCGAAACGGTTGAAGATTTGCTCGAACTTGGTTAAGCATGAAGCCATTGGGAACAAGATGGAGCTCCTTTAAGCTTGGAAGAGATAATGGAATTTGTTGGGAGTAATAGGGGAAGAGGAGAGTTGTGTTGGATGGAGAAGGGGTGTCCTCCAAGGTTTATATAGAGAAAAGGTGGAGAAGGATATTATTATACGTAATCTTTGAATCATTATTTAGGAAGGATCGGCATTTGTCAATTGATGGAGACTTCGGCGTACGAAGAAGGGGACCCAATGGAATGGTCTATTTGGGGAAAAATAGTATTTAATAACGCCTACCAAAGATTGATGAAAGTGATGTTTAGAGTTTGCAAGGACTTGAAAAGTTTGAGGCATGTATGCGTTGAAGAAAAACATACTTGTATAAAAGAGTGTTTTCTGCAATCAGTGAAAAATGTTTCTATCTATTGTGTTATAAACTAACTCGAGTCAGGTGCAATCAAAATTACTCCCATTAGATATAAGTGTTGTTTGCTGGAAGTGGAAAATACATAGCACACGATCTAATAATTGTATGCCTACAGAATTGCGCTCTAACTTTAGGTTGTTATCCACGGATTCTAATTTATATGGAGAATACTGAATACGTAACACCCAAACCTCTAATTGTATATGCTTATATATTGAGATGATCCATTTTCTGGTTTATATATTTACATAGTACTCAAAACTAGGATCATCTAAACTTAAAAGATTTAGATGATTGTAGCCTGATTTCGAGGGCCCATTTGAATTCATGAAAAAGATAACTAATTTAAAAATCCATAAAAAATATTAAAGAAGAAAATACTATTGATAAAAAAAGTAATATTTCTAGGATTTAAAATCCTATGCTGAAGCAGGATACATAACATATTCTGGATATCCTGGCAGAACATATTAAAACACGTTAAAAAACACTCTATCATTAAAGAAACAAATGAGTTAATTTTGAATTGAAACCAAATTCATTTCTTAGTCAAGAAAAATTCCTATTTTACTACTAAAAATAGGCAAATGCGAAAAAAAGAGGATATTGTTGGGAAATTTTAGTCTCCCCGCGTACTACGATCTCCGCAATTTGGAAGCCAACCCACAATCAATAAGATATAAAACAAATACAATCAAGAAGAAAGAACACCGAAATTTACGTGGTTCGGTCGACCAACTTCGACCTACGTCCACGGGACAACAATACGAGAAATTCACTATGTATCAAGGAGAACTACAAGAGGACCACTCAACTCTCATCTCTCAATCTCTCATTCTTACATACATAATAAACTCTCATATTCTCTCCAAAGCTGTCTCCTTAAAATCTTTTGAACGGACAAAGACTGTGAAACCCTTTCCCAATGATGTAATCTGTTGCACGGACAAAGATTATGAAACTCTCGCCTCTCGCACAATATTTATAAATTAGGCTATGCCCTCTTGCTAACTCTAAATTACAAGAATATTGGCTCCCTCTCTTCTCTCTGGTTTTTCCTCGAATAATAGAAGAATATATACAGGGAAACCAAAACCCTATCTCTAACCTAACTTCCTAATTAGAATATGATTCAAACTCCTAATCATGATGAGACCCAATCTCCTAATCATGATAGACCTCTAACCCTATCTAATTCTCATAAAGTTATATAAAGAATCAAAAACATAATCCCAATAGATACCGCGAAAAAAAAATTTCAAGAATTTGAGCTACACAAAGCGAGCTTTTGGGTTGATGCGGTTGATTCCTTCTCATCGAATATGCGAAAAAAAATTATGTTATATGTTGTGCGCGGAAGCCAAATTGATGTGCTTCGAAGAACCAAACCAAACGCCAAGAGAAGGTCAAACAATGCAAAATAATGGCACAAACACAAACACACCAATTTTACGTGGTTCGGCAAGTTGTCTACGTCCACGGGGCAAGAAGGGGATAGGGTTTTCATTAATAGAGAAGAAGAGTAGAAACTAAGATTACAAATCACTCAAACTCACCAATTAATCTCACCAACAAAGCTCTAATTCTCTCAAACAAAACCCTAACCAATAGCTCAGAAAGATCTCTCTTTTACGTGCTCCAAGTATCCCAATCAAAAGCTCCAAGAAACCTAAAACGTGTTTCTATTTATAACAAAACAAAAACCCAAACAGATTAGGAAACAGAAACTCAAGCCCAAAAACCCGATCTAGTCGACCGGCATGAAGCCCCGGTCGACCGACCAGAGTGCTAAAAACCAATGCATGTAGCGTGCACGTTTCTGGTCGACCGGCCTTGCCTCGCGATCGACCGAACAACACCAAAAGCGTTTCCTGCTTTAAAAAAATCTAAACTTCGTCGCCGTGTCGCCATTTCTACAATTCTCCACCTCGGTAAAGTTTTTTCAAAACTGAACTGACACCAATGCCAACCAAACGACTCACTTATTGCGTCCAGTATGAAGTAAAACAAATCCACGACAATGGACTCAATCCATAACAAGTCGAGACTCAAATAAAAATGTGAGCATTATCTAAACATCGTATCAACTCACCAAACCGGCTGCATCATAAAATGACTGCCTACGTATCCTCTTGCTTAAGGAATCAAGCCTTCATGTAGGCCCCCAAATGACCTCCAAAGGCCCTCAATCAACTAGAAGAGTTCTCAACCCTTCACTGTTTGGGTTAAAAGTTGATTTCTTCATTGCCATTGAACTTGTTACAATCATTTATCGATTACAAGTTCACAAAATAGAATAGTTAATCTTTTTATAAGATCTCCTTACACAATGAAAAATAAAGATTATAAATTTGTCAAACAACACACAGATCCTATTTATTAGTCTCTATTTGTGTGGGATCTTTTCCTGTGCTGGGGTTTATCCGTGGACCGCCTCGGATCGGATCCGATTGACATAATGATGATCAAAGCTCTTACTTCACTAAGAAAGTAATCGCTGAAGTAAATGATCTCAACCAAGCGAGATCACTATTCTTCTTGAGATCAAATGCAAGCTTGATCTCAAGGAATGGGGGGACAGGCCTCGGATCCTTCGAATAGCTCCCTCTTTATGCTGGAGTTTGCCAAGATCTCGCTAGCCTCTCTCAAATTCATGGCTCCCTTTTAACCTCCTTTTATGAGGATGCTAGGGGTGTATTTATAGGCTTTAAATGCTATGTTTATGGATATGAATGTCGTGTTTGTGGATAGGGTCGAGGAACAACCGTTATTATCCGTTTAGGTGGGTTTTCGGTTATGTAACAGCTTCCACACATTTATTATGGATAAACTCACATGTTTATGGATGATCCCAAGGAGTTCTAGAAGCTAATCTTATCAGAAAACACGTAAAAAAAATATTAAAGAAGAAAATACTATTAAAGAAGAAAATAACTAATTTACAAATCCATAAAAAAATATTAAAGAAGAAAATAATATTGATCAAAAAAGTAATATTTCTAAGATTTAAAATCCTATTCTGAAACAGGATGCATAACATATTCTGGATATCCTGGCAGAACATATTAAAACACGTAAAAAAAACACTCTATTATTGAAGAAACGAATGAGTTAAATTTGAATTGAAACCAAATTCATTTCTTAGTCAAGAAAGCTCCTATTTTACTACTAAAAACACGTAAAAGTGAAAAAAGAGGATACTGTTGGGAAATTTTAGTCTCTCCGCATACTACGATATCCGCAACTTGAAAGCCAACCCATAATTAATTAAATATAAAACAAGTACAATCAAGAAGAAAGAATATCGAGATTTACGTGATTCGGTCGACCAACTTCGACCTACATCCACGGGGCAACATTAATACGAGAAATCCACTATGTATCAGGGAGAACTACAAGAGGAACCACTCAACTCTCATCTCTTAATCTCTCAACCTCACGTACATAATCAACTCTCATATTCTCTCCAAAGCCCTCTCCTTATAATCTTTTGAACAGACAAAGACTTGGAAACTCTCTCCCAATAATATAATCTTTTACAAGGGCAAAAGCTACGAAACCCTCGCCTCTTGCACAATATTCTTGAGTCAAGCACGCCCTCTGCTAACCCTAAATTACAAGACTATTGGCTCTCTCTCCTCTCCTTAGTTTTTCCTCCAATAATAGAAGAATATATATATATAGAAACCAAAACTCTATCTCTAGCCTAACTTCCTAATAAGAATAGAATTTAAACTTCTAACCATGATGAGACCCAATCTCCTAATCATGATAGGTCTCTAACCCTATCTAATTCTCATGAAGTTATACAAAGAATTAAAGACATAATCCCAACATATACCACAAAAAATTTTTCAAGAATTTGAGCGACACAAAGCGAGCTTTGGGTTGATGCGGTTGATTCCTTCTCATCGAATATGCGAAAAAAATTATGTTTTATGTTTGAAAAACTTGCGGTGAAGATAAGATTCTTTCTGCACAGGCAAATCATTGACTTTCTCTAGATCCCTGTTTAGACTTCTGAGGATCCAACGTCTCCATGAACTCATCAGCCACTCATACTTCCATCACACGGAATTGTCGTTCACATGCGACGACTTAATCAAGTGGCTCATTGAATGCGTTGCTATACCTTCAGGAAGGGATGATACGAGTCAAAGTCGGACTTTTTTATACCTTCACAACTGAAAATGCCGGCGAAAAAGTACTGTTGAAACATTTACATTCCCATTACCAATCAAGCTACAAGAGTTCAAATCAACCAACTAGTCAACAAGATTGGGCATTCTAGAAGAAGCTTATAATTCAATGCAAGAGTTGGCATGAATATTTCGTAGCATAAGGTCTAAGTAAGAATCAATTGCAAGAAAGAGAAAGGATCTGTACTAGCTAGCAATTCAACTCATGAATTTATTACATTTTAAGATAAAGACAAACAACTAATTCAGAATATACATACAATCTTCCAAACTCTTAACAACTTCAAATCATCATAACCTTAAACTCATCAAAGCTAAGCACACCATCACCATTACCATCAAACCTACATATCATGCTCATACACTCGTCTATTGCCTTTGATGTCCCCAGCCTACTCAGCATCCTCTTCAGGCTCTTGGCCGTGATATGTCCCTCTTCCTTCATCACGAACATCTCATATGCCTCTCTCAACTCCCTCTCTTCTTCCTCTGTCTCTCTTTTGTCGCCCACAAATTTAGCGAATTCATTGATATCTAATAATCCATCACCATCGGAGTCGCTGGACTCAACCACAGCCTCAGCTTCCTCCAGACTCAATTCTTGGCTTATGCTCCTCAACAAGCATTGGAGCTCCGATGGTGAGAGCTTGCCGTCACCATTGGCATCGAAACGGGTGAAGATTTGTTCGAAATTGGCTAAGTATGAAGCCATAACTTACACTTAGTTAATGATTGTTAAGAATTCTAATGAAGAGAAATGTTGAAAGTTTTTGAGAAGATGAGATGATTGATGCTTAAGAGGTTTGTTTATATAGAGAAGGATACGAGCGTGTCCAGGGGAAAGGGTCATATATGGGCGTTTGTTCAAATTTGGACTTTGTCTGTTTGATGCAATTCGTTAAAGAATTAATATACTAAAAGAGATGAAGGCGATGTTTAGAGTAAATAAGGGTTCGAGGTTTGTAACACGGAAGGATTAGAGCGTGGTCTTCTCAAAAGACAATAACTAAATATAAATAAAAATGATAGGAGGCAGATTTGTTTCGTATGTAGCTCTCCTCTCAGCCACATGGCTCATTAATGATTATAACATTCTCTTAAGGCAACTCTTGAAAAATGGGGACCAAAATTAGTCCTAAACTACTTTTCTCCTAAATCGGACTACAACTAAGTTAAGGGGTAGTTCAATAAAGAACATTTAAAAGGCTTTAGTTTAAAAAAGAACTATTACAAATTTTTTATTTTCACTTTTATTTTTACTAGTATACCATACGTGCGTTGCACATGATGCATATTAAGAAACTGCATGAGTTTAAATATTTGTACACCAAGTAATTTTTACTCACCAAATTATGATTCCCACATAAATATTTAAAACCTACTTTGTTAAAACTCAAAATTAACAAACGCCTGAATAAAATAACAAGTCCAAATAAAAATGAAAGAAGAACATTAATTTTCTATTAAAAACTAAAAACATTAACACTACAGACTTAATGTCAAAGTTAAATGATACCACCACTTGACAAAAGCATGCAAGTAATTGATGACTGAACTAATCAGTGAACCTCACATAAACTCATTGCAAATAACACCGAATCAAATTAGCTGTATATTCTTTACTATAAAAATAGAAAATTCTTATTGGAAAAGTGATCAATAAAGCTATTGCCAACTTGCAGGTTGATGGCTTCCCAATTGAAGAAAAAAGCAAATTACCAGAAAAACTTTCATTGTCAATATCCTTGACATAATAGTTTAAATAAACATAATTAAGCGTATTCATCATAATGCTATAAATGATGTATCACTTCTCACTTTCTATTTTAATATTTTTATTATTCATGAACTTTCTTTTGTTCATATCTTTTTTCAGGCTTGTCATACTCTTTCGCTTCAGTGAAATGTCCTTTGAATCTTCATCTTCATCACATTCTATTGGTTCAAAATTGTTTGGGCTGCATATTTCTTGAGCGGTTATTCTTCCTTCAATTCTTTTCTCTTCATCTTTCCTGTTCATTTTTACCAAGAAAAGATATTCTTTGTCGCAACAGCTCATCATTTTCTGGTACATAGGTGATAAGTGCTCCTGCATTATATTTATGGCCATTTTTTCCATTTTAATAATTTACTAATTTTATGGAAAAAAGCTTTTATATATTTGAAATAAATAATGTTATATTACCTTTCCTTCTTCATCAAATGAATCTACATATTCTTCAGCTGAACAACCAGTTAGAAACCGAGCTTCATCGAAAAGTGTAACATATGTCTTGTCGATATGATCTTTAACTTCCAATCGCATAAGGTACCTTGATGTGAAAATTTAATGTTATTTTTATTTTTTTTATAAATAAAATTTAAAACTTACTTTATTTTCCATTCCGCATCTTCAGTATTGCAATTGTTGCAGTTAGCTATGCTGTCTTCAACAAAAACCTTTCTTTGAAAACTCTTGCATGCGGTGTAACAAGGTGATTCTGGATTGATTATTGCTGATATCTCCGCTTTAAAGTAGGAATAAATATTCTAAAAAATATCAATCAAGTTATAAATTCAAAATTTATTATTATTTATCTTGTTAATATCTTAACCAATATAATAAAATACCAGTTTCGTAGCTGTTGATGATGTGATGATATCACCAAGCATAACCTTCTTAGACCTTCTCATTAGCTTCGATGGGGTCTGCTGCATCAGTTTCTCATAATTTTTCCCCTACCCTGTCATCCTATATTTAAGACATGTATTATTTTTTTTTCAAAATTATATTAGGAAGGATTTTATTTGCATAAGCTTTACCATTCTTTAAGAGTGTGTGCTTCAGTAATGTTTGGGTCTATCAAAAATATTGTTGCAGGCTTTGATTTACCATTCTTTAAGAGTGTGTGCTTCAGTAATGTTTGGGTCTATCAAAAATATTGTTGCAGGCTTTGATGATAGTTGCGGAACTCCTGTATTCATTATATGGTTACTTTTTGGTTATATAAATTTTTAAAAACAATTAAATTGAAAAGTCTTACCCATATATCTATTTGCAGTAACGTTAATTATTGCTATAATTGGTTTTTGTTTTTTCTTGTCTTCGAATACTTGACCTTCTTTCTCTATATGCTCTCCCCATAATGTTAATACCAATGGATCCATCCTGTGTCAATTAAAAAAATTGTTAAATGGATATGTTAGTATTTTAATATTTGTTATTGAAAAATTATTTCTTATTTAAAAACACTTACTCTTCATTCATTATTGTGATCTCCCTTCTAACTGATGTATTTGTTGTGTACAACGGTCTCACTGAAGTGATGAATCCTAACACATCTGTATAAAGATTAAAATTTTAGTGCTTAAAAATTTAATTTTGTATTACAAATGCTATGTTATTAAGATTAAAAATTTAGCATACCGAAAAATATATTTTCATTATCTGTCTTTGTCACCTCTTCGAATCGCTTGAATGAAAATGGTAGGGTACCGATATTGATTTTATTTTCGGATACTGTAATTTTTGTGTTTTGTCCAAAAGCAAGCTCAAAATTCGGATTCACCGATGCATATTTCCTATTTATAGGCCTGGCTATACCATTCTTGATGATAATGATATTGCTGAGATGGATGTATTCCTCAAATGTTGCTATTGTAGCATTGAATAGCATGACTTGAATCTTTGTTCCCTGTATTTATTTGTTGTTACTTAAACTTTAAAATAAATTACCAGTTAAGTAAAAATTTAATGAAATTTAAATGTAATAATAAATATTTCATTTGAAGAGTTGTACTTACCTCTTCGTCAATCACAATAATCTTTTGAACCTGACCTGAACCTTTTGACGATGAGAATTGCTCCAAGGACACTTTTAGTATAAGCACTTTGATTGAGAAAGATTCTTGATATAACTTCAAATCCTTAATGAAGCTGTATTCACCTTTACGTTGTCTTTCAGCAGTCATCTTCCCTGTAACCATAGTAAATATTAGAAATATCAAATAAAGTAATTTTTACAAATTATAATAATGATATTTATTTTTTTCACCATCTTCTTATTACAAATTATAATAATGTTTTTTCTAACCTTTCTCTGGATAGAACTTCTTTGTAGACGATATTTTTGGTGTATGTATATCCTTTCTTTTGTTTTCTTTCGCCTTTAACCAGCACTCTTGTATTGTTTGTTGATACACCACGAGATAAAGCGACGTATAATTGTCCATGTGAAAAAACATGGTGTGGTAAATAAATACCCACTGTGCGAATTGTTTGTCCCTGTGCTTTGTTTATTGTCATTGCGAAGCATAACCTTATAGGAAATTGTTTTCGTTGAAATTTGAAAGGGTAATTTTCATTTTCAGCTGGTGATAATGGTATCCTTGGAATCATGACTTCTTGACCCGCATGATGACTTTTTGTTATTTCTGCTTTAATAACATTTTTATCAAATTCTTTGCAAACCATTCTAGTTCCATTGCAAAGTCCATTTGATGGGTCTAGATTTCTAAGCAACATTATCGGGCAATTCTGCTTCAGCTTTAGTTTGTGCGGTGGAAGACCATTAGGCATCAACTTGTTTAAAAATTCTTCTTGGTAGTAGTTATTTGGATCATCAATAGCCTTGTCAAAACTATGGAAAATAATCTCATCACCAGGAAATTTATCCAAAAGCTTGTCATTGAGCTCATCTACATATTCATTTTTTGTCGCAAGAATAGCTCGTTCTGTCATATATTCAGCTGAATTTGCATTTTGTTCAATTAATGGAAATACTTGGTTTAACAATTCAACTTCCGATTGTCCATTTTTTGCTATCTTCAATCACAATACTTTCAGGAAGTCTAATAGTTCATCTTTAGTTGTTTTTTCTGTTCCATTTCCGACACGCAGCAAGAATTTACTGAATTCTTCATCATTTTTTGCTCGCATGTTTATTTTTAATGTTATCTTTTCCATCTTCTCCCACAAATAAGACTTTACTAAGCTGGCATTAACTGTTTGGCTCATTGTTCCTCTTGGAATAACTGGCAACACTTGACGAAAATCTCCTCCAAAAACTACTACTTTACCACCAAACAATTCTTTTGTACTCAATAGGTTTTGCATTGTACGATCTACACTTTCAATTGCTACTCTTTTTACCATAGGTGCTTCATCCCAAATAATTAGTGCTGCTTTTCTAATCAAATGTGCAGTACCTTCCTGTTTAGATATATTGCAAACTGTTGTCTCAGTGGCATTAATATGTATCTTAAAACGTGAATGTGATATGCGCCCACCAGGTAGTAAAGATGCCGCTACTCCTGAAGTTGCGGTTGCTATTGCAATCATTCCTTTTGATCTGACATTGGCAAATATAGTTTTGTACAATAATGTTTTTCCCGTCCCTCCAGGACCATCTATGAAAAAAACTCCTCCCTTATTCATATTAACTCTGTCCATTATTATTTCAAAAGCTTTTCTTTGATATTCGTTTAATTTGTACTTACCATCTATATCTTCCTGACAGACTTCAACATCTATCTCATCCTGTATGATTCGTAGATTGCATGATGGATTATCTATTTCATCCTCTTTAAATTTAGGTAAATCAAAATCTTGTATTTTCTTCCCCATGCTCTCTAGGAAATAATTAACTCCCTCTAATGCTCATGCAGTTTGTTCTACATCTGTCGCTATAGATCTTTGAACGAAATCTTCAGACATTGCTGGTCTATATGCTATAGATCTTTGAACGAAATCTTCAGACATTGCTGGTCTATATCTCTCCCATAATAATCTGACATTTGTTGGTTGACAATAAACCAGAATAGTTGCAAATAATCTTCTTAATGCGTATGGCATCTTGAAATTTACTGCTTCATCCAAGCATTCGACTATACTATCGTCGGATTCTAAGAGTCCTCTTTTCTGTACAGACTCTTTAAAAGTCTTCACAAGTAATCCATCAACAGTGAGTAAGTCATCCCAAGAAGTAGGACCTTTAACATGATTCAATAAAAGCCTTAAATAATATCTCTCCCCCTCTATAGGATTTGCTGAATTTATTCGTCCAACCACGACCTTTTTCCCCCTCTCATTCCAACATTTATTTCCTACTACCCACACATAATGTTCAGGAAATTCTTTGTACAGCAACGTCCTTGCTTTTTGATCTGAAGCACATTTTCTAAAGAATTCTGTAAGCGTTGTCTTAGCTGTGTGCTCCCACGTCATAATATTTCGAAGATCTTCATTATTCCAATAATAAACATTTTTCTTATTTGGAAGATGTAATTGGAGGTTAATAACAGGGGGTTGCATATCATTCATCTTAAATTCAAAAATCCGTCAAATTGCTTCTTGTGCTGATACCCATCTCGCATCTTGGTATTGTTTGATCTCATCTACTGGATGTGTTGCCTCATTTGACGCTATGCACACAGCTACTTTGTCATGCCCTTTGTATATATATTTATAAAGATATTTTACAGCCTTAAGTCCAGAGCATACTTCAACATTGACATGACAATTATACCTACTTAATAGGTAAGGATTGTATGGAACAATCCATTGATTGTCTAAAATTGTGTTACGTACAAAAATTTTCTTTCCATCATTCCTTCGCATATATATTGGATAACCATCACCCCCTAAACTTGTCTTTGAACAAAAAGAACGTGGGTAGTGATATTTACATTTTCCGTCAACCATGCATGGACTTGTTTTCCTCAACGATCCACAAGGGCTATGAACCATATATATGTTTTACCACCTTCACATGCAACATTGGAAATAGTGATTGATCTGGTAATTCTGCCGATATAAATTTATCAAAATGATCTGGGCTCATTAGCTTATATTCATGTTTCAAAATTAATAATATATGAGCATGTGGAAGTCCCCTTTTCTGAAATTCAATGACATAGACACGTGCAACTACTTTACCAAATACTTCTTTCTTAAATAGCTGGTCTTTAAGATACTCTATTTTCCCTCTAAAAACTCTAGAAGAAAGATCTGGTCTATCCTGTGTTGTTTGTCCATTTAGAAGCTCATTCCTTATTTCATCCCAATCTGGATTACATGTTATTGTAATGAAGAGATCCGGTTTACCGTAACGCCTCATATCTCTTGGTCCTCCAATGAAAGATGGTGGTAAAACAACTCTATGTCCAACTTGATCTCCACGTGTTTCCCCAGCAGTAACACTATCAACAATTCCTTGATACAATTCTGCTCTTATATTTGATTGTTGTTTTCTAAAGAAATCAAGTCGTGTTGTCTCTAACTTCACATACATGTCCACAGCAAACTGTTGAAATAGTCGTCCAGCAAGTAGCAGAATTGATTTTATTGGATTCCGAATTTGAAGCTTGTAGCAATAATACTCCCTACAAGAAACATATTGCCCATTTTATTGGATTCCGAATTTGAAGCTTGTAGCAATAATACTCCCTACAAGAAACATATTGCCCTCCTTATCTTTCGATATCTGTTATAAGCTTAAAATTTTTTATAAATTGATAAGATATGATATATTTTACTTATGAGATTAAAATTTGGCGTTGGTTTTACCTTGTGATTCCTCCTCATTAAGCTGTCTAGCTAAATCCAATGTCTGACTTTCTTCGGTCATATTTAATTGTATTCTTTCGTTCCGACATCTGTAGATAAACTGCTGCCACCCACTCTCACTATTTGGAAATAAAATCAGATATTGTAGAGGATCATAACAACTATAATAATGTTTGACTTGATGCCTTTGTCCAAAGTGCTCTTGTATTATAATCTCTCTATTTAACGGTTCATTTGGATTGTATCCTTCTATCCAAATTGCTGCCACTTGCTCTGCTGTTGGAGAGTTATAAATCCTTTGATCAAGATTGGTGTTCTTAGATATACAGATTTGTAATTCTCTCAACGTTGGTACATCTTTAAGCCTCCGTAGAATTTTCGCATAAGGATTGTCTTCTAGGATTTTCATTATAGTCTTCATTGTATTTTCTGATAATTTCCCTTCTTGTAAAACATTCATCCTATTTTGCAATTCATTATCTGTGTCATAAAAATATAACTGGAAGAAGCGAGGTCTATCATTTTGTGGTATCAATCCAGGCAAACTATGGTAAATCTGACCTTGCGCTTTAAAAGTGTATATTCCATCCCTTGACGATGCTAAGTTTTTATCAAGTGCTACCCCAAATGAGGTGAATGAGAAAACACTGTTGTATGCTCTAATGTTTCTCCTAAACTCAACACCCTCATTACAATCAGATGTTAGCAAGTTATATAATTCATCTGGGATACAAGGTTCCACAAGTACTGTTTCTCCATTATTACAGCAAAAAGATGAGCTCTCATATTCAAATTTCATTACTCCACAATGGATGCAACTTGCTATCTTTCCAAGCTTGTGTAGTTCTGAACAAGACGGCCTTGATATATTTGTTCCTATACGATTGTAATATGTTATTAGTTAATTTTGTTTATTGTAGAAACTTAAATTATTATATTTATAAACTTATTAAAACTCACTGTTTCATTCAACTTGGTAATTGGATGCTCGTTCTAGCCAACGTGCACTTCTTTTCATTGATTGATCTTCTGCATTTGGACTACTATCCATAGTCCTCTTTATTCTCTTATTTCGACACATCCTTCCAATATAAGCTTCTCTTTCCTTAGTAGTTAATGCATTGTAATAATTTTTCCTCTTCATTTTCTTTGATGCTGTTGATAAATTTATATGAATATATTAGAATTATTTGTTATTGATTATCTGGAAGATGCATTAGAAAAATTAAATTTGTTCGACTAACCTTCATTTGGTTCCATTTGTTTTTCCAATTGTTTTTCACGCAAACTTGTGAGAATATTATTTGAACTGCGAAAGAATTGAACATTAATTTATTTTTCATATTAATCTAGTACATACATATAATAAACTTAAAATTTAAATTTTAAATGTTTTGAATTCATTTATTATGTGTGAAATTTCATAATGTAGTTAAATTCAATTAGTTAACATAGTAATTGCACACTAATAAAACTAATGTTATAATTAATATACGAATAATATAAAGCATTACTTTTGAAAAGGAAATGTACCTTGTTTTCCTTGTTGTAATTGTTGTTTGATCTTAATCTTGCATTCTGACAAAAATATCAAAAATAAAAAGTTACTACAACCATATATGAAAATAAATTTCTTTGGTTTAATTATTATTACGAGGCATATTGTTGTTAGGCGTCAAATATCTTGCAGTTCATTATCCCATACTTTATTAATATCTGCTGAATCTTAAATGTTGTGTAATTTTGATTATTAAAAAGTCAACCATGGAAGCATATCAGAAACTAAATCCTACACTCGGTTGTGGAAACCCGTAGGAAATGGTAGTTTGTATGGCGAAGGATGTCAACAATGACTGATAAACAACCATTTATTTAACATTAATTTACATAAAGTTTTAATATGATACTCAATGTTGGTTTTAATAATCAAACATAAGGGATGGATAGTATCATACAATAACATGTTTCACTTGAATAAAATAATCAAGTAAGATGAATTGATAAGCTGCTTTATTGTCATATGATATTGGGCTAGGAATAAAATATTCCACTTGAATAAAATAATTAAGTAAAGTGAAAAGGTTGAGCTGCGCCTTAAGTAAGTAACATCAACATAAATATGAAAGTATGAATTAATAAAGATATGGAAATATATAATTCAAAGAAGGCATAATTAGATTATGAATGGATGGGATCGATTCAAGTAATTAATAGTAATTAATAGTCAATTGATAAGCATATCAGAAACTGATGGAATTCTGAACGTCGAAATAATTTAGAGACAGGAAGAGGGAGAGGGGCAGGGGTAATCAAGGATGACGGAGGTAATAAAGGTATTTGGGCGTTTTCAAAGAGAGAGGGAGAGGGGAAGGGGAGAGGTCGTGTCGGTGTTGAGAAACGGCAGAAAAAGAGAGATGAAGAGGCGGTTGCGAATGGGGTTTTCAAAGAGAGAGGGAGAGGGGAAGGGGAGAGGTCGTGTCGGTGTTGAGAAACAGCAGAAGAAGAGATAAGAAGAGGCGGTTGCGAAGGGGATAAAAAATGGGAAAGTGTAGTATAGATTATTATAGATTATAATAATAGTTATATTGGATGGGATATAATTAGAATTACAAAATTTGAAGGGGGTAATTTGGGTATACAAAAGTTTTGATAATGGTTTTCTCTTGTATAAGTAGTATAGATTTATTTTTATTTTTTTATTATTTATTTATTTATTTATTGACTTAGGAAAAACTAGGCGTATTTTGACCTAATTTTTTCAAACGAAGGAAAGCTCAAATAGGGCCACTGATGATATTTTTTTTTGAAAAGGTCCACAGATGATATTGGTCCCATTTTAGAGAGTTGTCAAACACACCATAAAAGGTTCATTTTCTCTCTCTTAATTTTAAAAATTAATTTGGCTTCGTAAGGGAACATCAAATCTTGGAGAGCTAGATGGTGTGGTAGTAGAAATAAGGTTTTTGTCATGATGCCCCAAAATCTTCTAGGTTGCCAAATTGTCATCTTATGGTGGCTTATCCTTCCGCTGCTGTTCCATAGGTAGTTAAGTGTAGGTTTTGATTGTGGGACTCGCTATGAATTCAATACGGAATTGATAGGATCCAGTCATGAGAAGTGACTGGATACAATGCCAAGATACTCACTAGGATAAGGGGCTTATTGATAAAGGCACAATGGAACGGGCCCAGCGGGAAGGTGGGCAGATTTTGTTGTAAAGGATTTTGGCTAATAAGAAATACATGTATGTTGTGCGGCGGTGCAGCGGATTCCACAAAGTTGCTGAGAGAGAAGGCACACACAGAATCAAATCAAAAATAACAACACAAACTCAAAACAGGAGATATACGTGGTTCAACAAGTTGCCTACGTCCACGGGGCAAGAAGGGGAGGGGCTTCCACTATTAGAGAGGAGAACACAAAATAGAGATTACAAATCACTCACAAACCCTCAAATTAATCTCTCAAACAAAGCTCTCAACTCTCACCAATTTGCTCTCATAAGAAAGCTCAAAATCACCCCTTATCCCTCTTAATTCAGAACAAATTCTAACCAATACAAAACCCTAAAATCGTGTTTCAATATATATCAAAACACAAACTAAATCAGAACAGGAAACAAAGCCTAGGTCCAAACCCGACAGGCGGCCGATCGTCGAAATCGTCACGGTCAACCGACCAGAAAGACAGAAACCAAAAATCAATTATAGGGTTTGGTGGTCGACCGCGGTGGTCGATCGGTCAGAATGCAGAAACACACCCTGTACTCGAGCATGTTTCCGGTCGACCGCCGAAGTCATCGCGTTTCTACAATTCTACAGAGTCTTAGCATCAATAACACGAAGATTGATGTTCCGAAGTTCGACGACAGATTAATTTCGGATTGTAGAGGTGTCAGGTGATGGATGCCTTGGATGCATAGAATTTGGAGGAGACTCTTGAGTTACAAGAGAAACCCAAAGACATGGGGGACAAGGTTTGGAAGAAGATGAATAGTAGGGCTTGTGGAGTTATTCAGTCATGCTTGACGTCGAATCTTATTTATGACGTAATGAACGAGACGTCAGCGAAGAGAATGTGGGAAACACTCAATAAGAAGTATCTGACGAAGAGCATTGAGAATCGGCTTCACTTGAAGAAGAGGTTTTACCAATTCAAGATGAAGAGGGAAGTTTCCATTCGGGAGCATGTTAACAACTTCACGAAGCTAATTATGGATATGGTCAATGTAGATATCTTGGTTGAGGATGAAGACAAGGCGATGCTACTATTGTGTTCGTTGCCGGAGGATGATTTTGGTACGTTTGTTCTCACTATGATAAATAGAATAACTACGGTTAGCTACAAGGAGGTGACCTCAGCTTTGGTGAATTATGAGTTGATGAAGAGTAATAACGAACCCTCCGAGAAGGCATCAGGAGATGCATTAGCAGTTCGAGGACGTGGTCCAAACCGTCGTCTAGGTGATCGTTCAAGATCGAAGTCAAGAGGTGGCCATAGAAATATTGGTAGGAATCAATGTCACTTTTGCAAAGAAGAAGGACATTGGAAGAACGACTGCCCAAAGTTGCAAAGAAGAAGGACATTGGAAGAACGACAGATTAATTTTGGATTGTAGAGGTGTCAGGTGATGGATGCCTTGGATGCACAGAATTTGGAGGAGACTCTTGAGTTACAAGAGAAACCCAAAGACATGGAGGACAAGGTTTGGAAGAAGATGAATAGTAGGGCTTGTGGAGTTATTCGGTCATGCTTGACGCCAGATCTTATTTATGACGTAATGAACGAGACGTCGATGAAGAGAATGTGGGAAACACTCAATGAGAAATATCTTACGAAGAGAATTAAGAATCGACTTCACTTGAAGAAGAGGTTTTACCAATTCAAGATGAAGAGGAGAGTTTTCATCAGGGAGCATGTCAACAATTTCACGAAGCTACTTTCAGATATGGCCAATGTGGATATCATGGTTGAGGATGAAGACAAAGTGATATTACTTTTGTGTTCATTGCCCGAGGATGATTACGGTACGTTCGTTCTCACTATGATCAATGGAAGAACCACTGTTAGCTATATGGAGGTGACCTTAGCTTTGGTGAATTATGAGTTGAGGAAGAGTGATGGTGAACCCTTCGAGAAGGCATCAGGAGATGCACTAGCAGTTCGAGGCCGTAATTCAAACCGCTATCAGGTCAACCGCTCAAAATCAAAGAATAGAGGTGCACATAAGAGTGTTGGTAGAAATCAATATCGGTATTGTAAAGAAGAAGGACATTGGAAGATTGACTGCCCAAAGTGGAAGAAAAAAATCTGGGAAAAACAAAGGAAAAGTTGTACAAGTTTCAGAAGTGAATGTTGCAAAAGCTATTGATGAATATTCAAAGTCAGATTCTTCGGGCTATTCGTGTCCTGTACTACCGTCGGTTTGCTATACCGACTCTACGGAGTGGATGTTGGATTCAAGAGCCATATATCATATATGCCCTAGGAGGAATTGATTCTCTAGCTTTGAGGAGCTGGAAAGAGGGGATGTCGTGCTTATGAGAAATGACCACATATGCCCTATTGGTGATATTGGTTCAGTCCGGATTAGGATGCATGACGGAGTGGTGAGGGAATTGAAAGAAGTGAGGTTCGTGGTGCAATTGACGAAGAACATCATTTCTCTTGGTACTTTAGAGGTAGCTGGCTAACGGGTGACCTTAGAGGATGCTACAACGAAGGTCATGAAGGATTCTATGGTGGTGATGCGAGGAGTCAGGGAAAACTTCCTATACTACTTGAAGGGCAAGACAATTACAGGGGGTCTGACAGCTTCTATTACTATAGAGGAGGACACTACCACATTATGACACATGAGATTAGGACACACAGGAGATATGTCCCTACAGTCATTAGCGAAACGGGGGCTATTGAAAGGTGCTGATACCTGCAAGATGGAGCTGTGTGAGCATTGTGTACTTGGGAAGAAGACTAGAGTAAAGTTTGGCACCGCTATTCACAGCACCCAAGGTACATTAGATTACATTCACACAGATGTGTGAGTTCCTTCCAAGAACACATCACTTGGTGGGACCAACTATTTTGTCACTTTCATTGATGACTATTACAGGAGGAATTGGGTATACCCTATGAAGCATAAATATGAGGTCCTGAATATTTTTGTGGAGTGGAAAAAAAAAGTGGAACTGTAGACAGGTAGAAAGGTAAAGACTCTACATTCAGATAATGGTGGAAAGTATAAGAGTGTACCGTTTCTGCAGTTTTGTCGGGATCACAGCTTTAGGCGACACTTCACAGTTCGAGAGACACCGCAACAGAATGGGGTGACTGAGAGATTGAACCGTACATTGCTGGAGAAGGTGCGATGTATGATGACGCAGAGTTGATTGCCTAGATCCTTTTGGACCGAGACGTTGGTTTATGCGAGCCATCTCGTGAATAGGTTACCTAGATCCTTTTGAGATGATCCCTTTTCTGTCATTTAT
>NC_033798.1:12345577-12377339 GCF_001876935.1 Asparagus officinalis
TGTAGCCTGATTTTGAGGGGCCTTTTGAATTCATGAAGAAAATAACTAATTTACAAATCCATAAAAAAAATATTAAAGAAGAAATACTATTGATCAAAAAAATAATATTTCTAAGATTTAAAATCTTATTGTGAAACAGGATGCATAACATATTCTGGATATCCTGGCAGAACATATTAAAACACGTTAAAAAAACACTCTATTATTGAAGAAACGAATGAGTTAAATTTGAGTTGAAACCAAATTCATTTCTTAGTCAAGAAAACTCCTATTTTAGTACTAAAAACAGGTAAATGCGAAAAAAGAGGATATTGTTGGGAAATTTTAGTCTCTCCGCGTACTACGATATCCACAACTTGGAAGCCAACCCATAATCAATAAGATATAAAACAAGTACAATCAAGAAGAAAGAATATCGAGATTTACGTGATTCGGTCGACTAACTTCGACCTACGTTCATGGGGAAACATTAATATGAGAAATCTACTATGTATCAGGGAGAATTACAAGATGAACCTCTAATTTATCAACCTCACGTATATAATCAACTCTCATATTCTCTCCAAAGCCCTCTCCTTACAATCTTTTGAACAGACAAAGACTTGGAAACTCTCTCCCAATGATGTAATCTTTTACACGGACAAAGATTACGAAACCCTCGCCTCTTGCACAATATTCTTGAGTTAAGCACGTCCTCTGCTAACCCTAAATTATAAGACTATTGGCTCTCTCTCCTCTCGTTGGTTTTTCCTCCAATAATAGAAGAATATATATATAGAAACCAAAACTCTATCTCTAGCCTAACTTCCTAATTAGAATATGATTCAAACTTCTAACCATGATGAGACCCAATCTCCTAATCATGATATATAGATCTCTAACCCTATCTAATTCTCATGAAGTTATACAAAGGATCAAAGACATAATCCCAACAGATACCACTAAAAATTTTCAAGAATTTGAGCGACACAAAGCGAGCTTTGGGTTGATGCGGTTGATTCCTTCTCATCGAATATGCGAAAAAATTATGTTATATGTTTGAAAAACTTGCGGTGAAGATAAGATTCTTTCTTCACAGGCAAATCATTGACTTTCTCTAGATCCCTGTTTAGACTTCTGAGGATCCAACGTCTCCATGAACTCATCAGCCACGCATACTTCCATGACATGGAATTGTCATGCACATGCCACGACTTCGAATTGGCTCATAGAATGCGTTGCTATACATTCAGGAAGGGATGATACGAGTCAAAGTCGGACTTTTTTATACCTTCACAAATGAAAATGCCGGCGAAAAAGTACTGTTGAAACATTTACATTCCCTTTACCAATCAAGCTACAAGAGTTCAAATCAACCAACTAGTCAACAAGATTGGGCATTCTAGAAGAAGCTTATAATTCAATGCAAGAGTTGGCGTGAATATTTCGTAGCATAAGGTCTAAGTAAGAATCAATTGCAAGAAAGAGAAAGGATCTGTACTAGCTAGCAATTCAACTCATGAATTTATCACATTTTATGATAAAGACAAACAACTAATTCAGAATATACATACAATCTTCCAAACTCTTAACAACTTCAAATCATCACCTTGAACTCATCAAAGCTAAGCACACCATCACCATTACCATCAAACCTACATATCATGCTCATGCACTCTTCTATTGCCTTTGATGTCCCCAGCCTACTCAACATCCTCTTCAGGCTCTTGGCCGTGATATGTCCCTCTTCCTTCATCACAAACATCTCATATGCCTCTCTCAACTCCCTCTCTTCTTCCTCTGTCTCGCTTTTGTCGCCCACAAATTTAGCGAATTCATTGATATCTAATAATCCATCACCATCGGAGTCGCTGGACTCAACCACAGCCTCAGCTTCCTCGAGACTCAATTCTTGGCTTATGCTCCTCAACAAGCATTG
This sequence comes from Asparagus officinalis, assembly GCF_001876935.1. Taxonomy (NCBI): domain Eukaryota; kingdom Viridiplantae; phylum Streptophyta; class Magnoliopsida; order Asparagales; family Asparagaceae; genus Asparagus; species Asparagus officinalis. The sequence goes on from NC_033798.1 coordinate 12,347,496, forward strand.
GAGCTCCGATGGTGAGAGCTTGCCGTCACCATTGGCATCGAAACGGGTGAAGATTTGTTCGAAATTGGCCAAGTATGAAGCCATAACTTACACTTAATTAATGCTTGCTGAGAATTCTAATGAAGAGAAATGTTGAAAAGTTTTGAGAAGATGAGATGATTGATGCTTAAGAGGTTTGTTTATATAGAGAAGGATACGAGCGTGTCCAAGGGAAAGGGTCATATATGGGCGTTTGTTCAAATTTGGACTTTGTCTGTTTGATGCAATTCGTTAAAGAATTAATATACTAAAAGAGATGAAGGCGATGTTTAGAGTAAATAAGGGTTCGAGGTGCAATTCGTTAAAGAATTAATATACTAAAAGAGATGAAGGCGATGTTTAGAGTAAATAAGGGTTCGAGGTCTGTAACACGGAAGGATTAGAGCGTGGTCTTCTCAAAAGACAATAACTAAATAAAAATAAAAATAATAGGAGATAGATTTGTTTCGTATGTAGCTCTCCTCTCAGCCACATGGCTCATTAATGATTATAACTAAGTTAATAGGAGATAGATTAGTCCTACACTACTTTTCTCCTAAATCGGACTACAACTAAGTTAAGGGGTAGTTCAATAGAGAACATTTAAAAGGCTTTAGTTTAATAAAGAACTATTACAATTTATTTATTTTCACTTTTATTTTTATTTTTTTATTTTAATTAATTATTTATTTATTGACTTAGGAAAACTAGGTGTATTCTCACCTAATTTTTTCAAACGAAGGAAAACTCAAATAGGGCCACGGATGATTTTTTTTTGAAAGGGCCACAGATGATATTGGTCCCATTTTAGAGAGTTGTCAAACACACCATAAAAGGTTCATTTTTCCTCTCTTAGTTTTGAAAATTAATTTGGCTTTGTAAGTGAACATCAAACTTGGAGAGCTAGATGGTGTGGTAGTAGAAATAAGGTTTTTGCCATGATGCCCCAAAATCTTCTAGGTTGCCAAATTGTCATCTTATGGTGGCTTATTCTTCCGCTGCTGTTCCAAAGGCAGTTAAGTGTAGGTTTTGATCGTGGGACTCACCATGAATTCAGTACGGAATTGATAGGATCCAATCATGAGAAGTGACTGGATTCAATGCCCAGACACTCACTAGGATAAAAGGCTTATTGATAAAGGCACAGTGGATCGGGCCAAGTGGGAGGGTGGGGGAATTTTGTTGTAAAGGATTTTGGCTAATAAGAAAGACATCTATGTTGTGCGGCGGTGCAGCGGAATCCATAAAGTTGCCGAGAGAGAAGGCACACACAAAAATCAAATAAAAAATAACAGCACAAACTCAAAACATGAGATTTACGTGGTTCAGCAAGTTGCCTACGTCCATAGGGCAAGAAGGGAGGGGTTTCCACTATTAGAGAGAAAACACAAAATAGAGATTACAAATCACTCAAAAACCCTCAAATTAATCTCTCAAACAAAGCTCTCAACTCTCACCAATTTGCTCTCACAAGAAAGCTCGAAATCACCCATTATCCCTCTCAATTCAGAACAAATTCTGATCAATACAAAACCCTAAAACCGTGTTTCAATATATATCAAAACACAAACTAAATCAGAATAAGAAACGAAGCTCAGGCCCAAACTCGACAGGAGGCCGATCGTCGAAATCGTTGCGGTTGACCGACCAGAAAGACAGAAACCAAAAATCGATTATAGGGTTTGGCGGTGGACCGGCCAAAGTGCAGAAACACACCCTGTACTCGTGCATGTTTCCGATCGACCACCGAAGTCATCGCGGTCGACCGTATGGCCTCCACAATGTTCTCTTTGTCAATTTGCCTGAACTTCATCGTCATCGTTCCCGTTTCTACAATTCTCCACATCGGTAAAGTTTTTCCAAAACTGAGCCGACACCAACCAAATCAAACATCTCACTTGTTGCGTCCTGCACGAAGTGGAACAATCCACGACATCAGACTCAATTCACAACAAATCAAGAACCCAAATGAGAATGCGAACAAACTCCAAAACCGAGTGCATCAAAATAACTACCTATGTATCATCTTGCCCAATGAATCAAGCCTCGCGTAGTTTATCCAAATGGCCGCAAACAACCTCAATCAACTAGAAGAATTCTTAATCCTTCACCAACTTTTTGATCATCAACACTAACCAATCTGCAGCTGATCACGCCCCTGTTGGACTCAAAGTAAAAAGACAAACTCTCTTCCAAACTTGCATCTCTCCCCACCAACTCTGTCTTGGAGCTTAACCCCTCAACTCTATACGTAGAAGAAATACAATTACCAATCATAGAAAAATCTGACCTGTGTCCACCCACTGAACTCGAAATCTGATCCTGAACCTCTAGTTCCTGATCCTTAAACTCATCATCTGTATCAACATCAACTATATAATCCTCAAACTGTGTCATCTCAGTTGGAATCCCAAACAATACAGAATGATCTAGAGAACAAGGAGTAATCTCCATCAAACGTGAAGTGTGTTGGATATCATGTCCCCAAGATATAGTTTTGATGATAATAATTTATTCACTATGTGTATTGTTGTGCACTAACATATCATTGCAGATATCAACTTCAAATAAGCTTAAGATATGTGAACAAAAGTACAAGATGAGCTCAAGATAATATGAAGTAAAGAAGATGAAGTGGTTAAACATATACAATGTAAATTTTACGTTTTTTTACTTATAATTATTGTACAAATCTTGATCACTCACAACACATATACATACATAGTGTTTAGAACACAATAACACATGCTTAGTGTGTTGATTAACAATAGAAATCTCCTATGTTAACCATTAGAGTTTATAGTTAAAGAATGAGTCTCAAAATACTTCATTCATATCATTTTTAACCCTTAGTAGTCGACCAATAAGATTTATAGTCGACTACATGCACACTGATCAAAATATTAAGTTTTTACCATTTGACAGTGTAGTTGACTATTGAAAATAGTAGTCGACTACTCATGCCTTAGACATAATTTCAAGCTTCTGTCAAATAACAGTATAGTCGACTAATATACAATGTAGTCGACTACTTAAGACTTAGACAGATTTTCAAGTTTCTGTAAAAATACAGTGTAGTCGACTAATGACTATCTGTAGTCGACTACTAAGGTTAAATTCAATTTTTCAAGGTTCATTCAAATTACATTATAGTCGACTACTAGAAAGTATAGTCGACTACTAAGATTTGAATTTGAATTCTAGATTTTCTATCTTTACAGAGTAGTTGACCAATGACTATAGTAGTCGACTACTAAGAAAAATCCTGACTTCACAGAGTCTATTTGAACTCAGTGTAGTCGACTACTAGGAGTTATAGTCGACTACAAAGATAGTTTTTCTGATATTTCAAGTTTGAATTTGTGACTATTTGTAGCTGTTTTGATCCGTTAATTGGCTTTAAAAACTTATTTTTTCAAGGGTTACAAATAGGTTAGAAGTTCAGAAATTTACACCATTCAATTCTATCCATAAGCTTTAACATTTGTGCATTCTTAAGAGTTCTAAATTTAGATTTTTGCCTAAGTGTTGACAAAAAAGTGTTCTCTAAAATAGCCTTTTAGGCAATTTTAGGCAATTTCCTAAGGTTAAAATGTTCCTAAAGCCACTGGTGTACATCACTATACATTCAAGGCTTATAGGAATTGTGTTGTTGATTAAAAGAAAGTTCTCTCGGGTGTGAGAGTTGTGATCTCTTGTTGAAGAGATTGTGTGCAATTTGCATGATCTTGCAAATTGGTCAGATTTGTTTTTGATTTTGTATTAGTTTTTCAATATCATAGTAGAACTCTTAAGCTGGATTTGCTTGGGGACTGGATGTACACCGGGGAAGTGAAACCAGTATAAAAGCTTGTGTTTGTGATTAGAAATTTTTGTGATTGTTGCTATCTTTCTTATAATTTATAATCTACTTTGCATATTTTTAAAAGGAACACTATTCACCCCCCTCTAGTGTTTTAGTGTGTATTAGATCAGATCCTACACTTGGTATCAGAGCAAGGTGAAGGATGACATCATCAAGTACAACAAATACATCACAATTCAAAGAGGGACATTCTACACAGTGACCACCTCTTTTTGACAGCACAAACTATAACTATTTGAAGTGTCGGATGAAGATCTACCTTCAATCTGTTGGCTACGATCTATGGAACATTGTAAAGACGGAATTTACAAAGCCTACCACTCCTTACATTGAATAGACAATTATTCAAAGGACAAATGTAAATATGGACTATAAGGCGATAAATGTATTGTTTTATTCCTTGGACAAGAACGAATTCAATCGAGTGTCTACCTCTACATCAGCACATCAAATTTGCCACACTCTTGAGGTTACACATGAAGGAACTAACAAGTTAAAGAAACAAAATTTCTATTCTTGTTCACAGATTTGAACTATTTAAGATGAAAGGGAATGAATCCATCACGGAGATGTTCACAAGGTTCACAGATATTACTAACTCCTTGATTGAACTTGGCAAAGAATATACTCAAGTTGAGATAGTAAGAAAAATCCTAAGAGCACTAACTCCGAAATGGGAGAAGAAGACTACGACGATGGAATAAGCCAACGATCTATCAACTCTCACCTTAGAAAATCTTATTAGAAATTTGATGGTATATGAAGTTCGAATTGAAGATAGAAAGAAGGATGACGAACCAAAGAAGAAGAAGATACTTGCCTTAAATGCATCCTCTGACACCGATGAATCCGTCGAAGCTGATAAGGATATTGTAATGATTACTAACAAATTCAAACGATTTCTTAAGAAAGGTAAGTTTAAATCAAATAAATTTAAGAATACTAATGACTCTTCTTTGTGTTTTAATTGTAATAAGCCAGGTCACATAAAGAAGGATTGTCCGCTACTCAAGTCAAAGTCAAAGTTCACAAATTCCAACAATTTCAACAACTTCAAGAAGAAGAAGAAGAAGGATATGGCGATGACTTGGGATGATAGCGACGATTCATCCTCTTCCGACAAAGAAGAAGAAAGATAAGAATCCGCTCACTTGTGTTTCATGGCACAAGATGAAGTAAATGATTCTTTAGACAATGAAGAACTTTTAGATATTTTTAATGAACTTTATATTCAGTTTAAGGATTTAAATGCTAATTAAAACATATTAAAAAATGAAAATGATAGATTTAACTTAGAATTAGTTTCCTCAAATTCTTCACAAATTGAAGAATTAAAGGAATTAAATAACAAATTATTTCCTAAAAATAAGTTATTAACTGAAAAGAATGTCTATCTTAAATCTGAATATAACATTATGAAAAATAAAATTTTAGATTTAGACAAGAACATGGCTTCACTTAAACTTAAATATGAAGAGTTATTCTTAAATGTAAATAAGTTTAATAAAGGAAAAAAGACTTGAATGATTTGTTATCTTTTCAAAAGTCTTCTAGTCAAAATTTGGTTTAGGATATGTTCATAAGAAGTATGCAAATGTTTCTAGTACAAATCATGTATCATCTTCTATGAATAACAATGTTAGAAAATTCCATACACCATTAACAAGGAATAATCATGCTAAAAATAATCATGCTTTATCTATATTCATTTGGGTGCCTAAAAATGTTATTATGCATGAAAGAAATACTTATATTTTAAATTTTAAGAAAAACATATTCAATTCAAAAAATTATATTTATGTTAACAAAGAAAAACCAAATTCCAAGTGGATTTGGTATCCTAAGTGCTAATCCAATGGACCCAACGTAAAAGGGTACCAATGCTTAAATATCTATTTTTAGGTACCTCAAAAAGAAACGTGGATACTGTTAGTTCCTTTTGTTTTGATGATGATTTACAAATAATTTATATCTAATGTTGTTTGTCTTGTGTTTGTGTGTTGTATTTATTCTAGGCAAACAACGTGTTGGAGGATGGATGGAATTGTGCTTCAACGATCATATCCAATAGAGGTTGACGCAATAGTGGAGTGAAGCAATGCAATTCATGTTGAAGATTCAAGTTCAAGCTTTATCCGCAAGTTTACCAAGATAGAGCTTTGTTGAAGATCACAATCTTGGGTATATCTATTTTTAGGTTTTATATTATGTGTGTTAGTACTTTAAGCTTAATTACATACACACACATTTTATTGGTTTATATATATATATATATATATATATATATATATATATATATATATATATATATATATATATATATATATGTTTTGGTTTTATAGTTTACAAGTTTATAGAAATATGAAACCTATATTATTGTTTACATATATATACATGTTTTATATTTATCATTTTGTTAAATGCATATTGTGCAAAACTTTATTTTTGCATAATATTAAGTTTTTGGTTTATAGACTTAACAACAATAGTTTGTATCATTTATCAAGTCTATAAAATCAGTTTATAAAGTTTTTAAAACATGGTTTAGTCAATATGACAAAACAAGTGTTGTTGTATTTTCATGTTTTGGACTATTTTAAAAAAATGAAGAGATTTCTTATTTAGGAGGTGTTTTTTGAAAACCAGTTTTTGTAACATGCATATTATCATGTTTACAATTATTTCCCAAAGTTTTATATTTTTCTGATTTTATTTGCTATTTTTAAAAAAGGTTTAAAAATCATATTTCTGTTTCAAAACAGGCTGATAACCTGTTATCAGTCGACTGGTAAGTTGACTGATGACATCAGTCGACTAAAGTGTCTACTAAAAAAATCACCTAGAATAACAAAAAGTTTCTGTTTTGTTTTGGTCGACTGACTAGTCGACTGATATATTATCAAGTCGACTGATAAGAACGTCAGTCGATTGATGAGCTGGAAAATATCTCTAACGGTCAGCTCATCAGTCGACTGATGGAAGCCGTCAGTCGACTGATGCTGTAACGGCTAGTTTTTTCAGTCTATTCTAGTTTTTGGTTTTTGGTCTTTTTGCCTTGTTTTCTCTTGGCTTTGGGGTTCCTATAAATACCCCCACATATCCTCAGTTCTATACACACAAGAGAAAAGTTTTAAAGAGGTTTACAAGTTTTGTTAAAGGGTTTAAGTGTGTTTTTAAGAGTTTGTTTGTGAAGATAATTTCACAAGAGCTTGAGGAAGATCATCCATTGGTGTTTGGGCATTCAATTCTTCTCCCTCTCTCTCTTGATCTATAGAGAAGTTTTTCTTAAACTCAATCCTAGCTATTTTATACGTTTGAGCATAATTTCACATTAGTTTATATTTATTTTTCTTATTGTTTACACACACAACCATTGAGCTTATTGTATTTTCATACTTACTATAATTTGGGTTGTGGGGAGTTATAACAATTGAGAGTAAGCTTACATTGAGTTCTCATCCATATTAGAGAACATTTTGTTGTATCGAGCTTCATTGTGAGTTGCACATTATATTACACTTGGACACCGAGAGAAGTGGTTGGTGAGAGACAAGGTCGGTTCCGAGAGGAGTGTGATCGGTAGTAAAGCCTAGCGAGAGGTGGTAATTCTGAACACTTAAGGAAGGTGACACGGGCTAGTCCAACACTTAGAGGGTGTGAAGTGTATTTGCAATTCTGTGAAGTATATTAGAGTGCCTAATTGTGAAGTTCACCTTGTACTACACTAGTACACCAAGAGGAGTGTGTGGTGAGAGACGGGGTCATCCCAAGAGGAATGGGATATGTGGTAATACCTAGAGAGAGGTTGTAATTCCTAACACTTGAGGGAGATATGGGCTATAGACCAACACTTGAGGTGGTAGTTAGTGTGTTTACATTATGAGTGATTGTAAAGTTTTCGGTGAACTAGAAAACCGATTGTGAGGTGTAAACGTTTTTGGGTAAACGTTAAAAACCCGATGTGATAGTGGATTTCTCCCAGTGAGTGGGGAGCGGAGACGTAGGACGGAAGGTCCGAACTCCGTGATCATTTCTTGTGTGTTTGAGTTTGGCTTGTACACTTATATTTTATTTATCTCTATCGCCATTCTCTCATTGTTTATATTACCCACTATCTAGTTTATTTTGTTTGTGTTTATTTCACCATTGTGTTATTTGTATATCCTGTAGGCATCGGAAATTGCCTATAGGTCTCCACGAACAGCTCAGTGTTAAGAAATGACGATCAACGTCACCATCTGGTTCACAGAAGCTTGATTGATGTTGGTGAACGCTTGAAGTAAACTAACGAACTACGTGAAGCAACGGAGTTTCAGAATAACGAGACACGAACTGATCGGGAACCTCATATTATTCAGAAACGGCGAAATGCCCTTCGTGTCTCACTTATTCCACAGATGACCTAATCATTGAAGCTTATAGAACTCTTCGTCGGCTTTCCAACGCACTTCGAATCGCTCAAATCTGAGTTCAGACGAAGAAGTTACGGCGGAAACGATCAAACAGGCATCGAAAATGTCTCAGGCTAAACTAAGACACCTAAGGTGTCTCGGCCAAGGCCGAGACACCCTGGGGTGTCTCCAACGCAGAAATAGTCAGTTAGGTGGTTTTAACCACCCGAAACCCCCCGGAGCCTATAAATACAGCCCAAAGTCCTCATTTTTTTCGGATCTAGAATTTTGGAAGATTAGGCGAAGCCCTGCCGGATTAAAGACTGAAGGTGTACGAATTTCAGAGAGGAGGAGAAGAGATCGGATCGAGTTCTTCAACGCAAGAGAGAGAGATTCGTCAGATCTACAGTTTCCCGGATCCGTTCCTTAGGATTATCCCGTTACGGTAATCTTAAGAAGAGCGATTATCTCGCTTCGCAGAGATAAGAGCTACGGTTTTCTCGATCCATTCGCGGATAGACGAAGCTCTGCCCAATTTTTTAGCAATCAGATCTGATCGACAGTGGTCCACGGATAAACCCCGACACAGGCAAAGATCCCACGCAAGTAGAAGACCGATAAACGATCTCCCTGCGTTTGTTTGACAAAGTTGTAAACTTATTTTATTTTAATTGTATAAGGAGATCTTATAAAAAGATCAACTTTTTATTTTATTCGAGTTTATTGTGATGACTAAAGTTGTAATAGATTTGATAGCAATGAAAACAACAACTTTCATCGCAAACAAACTGGTGATCACAGTGGGAGCCAATAGCCTCGCTGCCAAGGTTGTCGTGCCGCAGCCAACAATCAAGATCCCCGTGGCTGAAGAGGTCGAATACGAGTTCGACCAGCAAAAGTTCGAGGAGTACATCTCCTCCTCCTCCTCCTCCAGATCCGCCTCTCCTGGCAAATGCAGGAAGTCTTCAGATCTGAAGACCCAAGAAGATGATCTCTCCGCCGCTGTAGTTGTTGCACTTTGCAATGATCCACCAGCATTCAATGAAGCCAAATTTGTAGATCTGAACTCCTTCGCGATCAAGGAGCCGACTGCTGAAGGCGCGCCAACTCTATCAAAGAGAGCACGTCAAAAGAAACGCCAACGCCTCACGCGCCAATTCGCCAAGGCTTTGGATCAGGTGGATAGACTCCATTACCAAGCAGATCTGGAGTTCAGAAAGCGCAAAGTGGCTAATCTGTCACCACGACCAGCATCGGAATCCTCCTCTCGATCTCCAATTAACGAATGTGTTCGTGTCAAAAGAACTCACTCTACTCTCGAGGAGTGAATCCAGAAGCATCGCGCCTTGCTTGCGCATGCCCGGACTCTTGTGCGAAAAACACAGGAAATGCAAAAGGAAGAGGCGGTTAAGAGATCATCAAGATCTAAGCAAGTTTGGATGCCAAAGATCAAATCAGTGCCTAAGGCAAAAGCAGGCGACGTTGCTCTCCGGCCTTCGTCAACTCCAGATCCCGCTCTTATTGCTCCCGCACCTCCGGTGAAGCTCTATTACAAAGTTGATCTCCCCAAAGCTAGAGTCCCATTAAAAGATCGCATCGTTTCTCCACCCGAGGATCGAGGAAAAGTGCCTGTTAAGGAAAGCTTGAGACCGTTGAAGGAGCTTCGAGCAAACATCCGGACTGGGGGTCGTACGCGACCTCCTAACAAATTAATTTCTACAACAGGCCGCTTGGGGGTGCGTGCAAAAAACCAGGAGCCTGTTAAGGTTTCACCCTCACGAAGGTATGATTCCAAACGTGTGACTCCTGTCGACGCCAACAAGGCAATGTTTACTCAGAGAAAAACGCGCCAGACAGACGAACGCGTTATACCTGAGAATTCATGTAAACAGCCGATAGGTTGCTCTGACTACAACGTCGATGAGTTGTACTATCGGGCTAGAGGTACGAATAAATCTTGAAAGAGAAGTACCCGAGAAGCGGACTCTAACTGTCCGTGTATCAAAATTATTAAGGCAGTATTATCAGCGTGTAGCTGCCCCAAGACCGCTCCACAGAGGGTCACGATATTTGAGAGGATCTCCAACGAAAAGGCTAAGTCCAATCAAAAGCGTCTCCGTAAGAAACGATCGGTCGTTCAAGGTGACGAACCCCCAGAGGTTACCATTAATATGGTTGATAAGGGAAAATCGATTCGACCTTCTAGCTCTGATCCGCTTGTATCGCATCGTCTAACCCGGTTACGATCAGGAACTATTAGACAAAGGGATTATCAGAGAATGCAGAGAGGTTTATCCTCGGATGATGAAGCATCAGATGCTAACTCGACAATTGCTTCTGATAATATGGTATCCAGTCTAGGACAATCCCGTGAAGTGTTTATGATTAACACCGAGGAAGTAACCAAAATGGTTGAGGAAGCCTTGGCCAAACAGAAAGAGGCATTCAAGATTGAGATGGAAATAGCTATGCAGGAGATGAGACAAATGCACGACCAACAAATCCGAGCCTTGTCGAATCAGCTAGGTGAATCTAGCCGTCGCAGCACTGCTAACCAAACAGGTAGCGATTCAGATATGGATGAACACAACGCTGGGGGTGGCCCCACTAAAAATAACAATGCTGAGGGTGGACCCACCAATGATGATAACACTGGGGGTGATCGCATTATTCCTCTCAAAAATTGTCCAAAACAGGCTATAGATGAGGCCGAAAAGATGAAGGATCTCGAAAGCAAAATTGATGCCCTGATGTCTGCTCGAGAGGTGAAAAATATCAGGATTCCGTGTCCTTACCCAAGAGAATGGGAATCGATTCTGTATCCGGTGAAGTTCAACCAGATCAACTTCACGCCGTTCGACGGGAAGGGTTCCCATACTCAGCACCTGATCTATTTCAAGTCCTATTTGGGAGTGATCCCTGGCAACAAGCCTCTGATGGTCCGGTCATTTGTTGGCACCCTTCGCGGGCCCGCCTTCGATTGGTACCGCCGCCTTAAGCCCGGAAGCATCAACAGCTGGGAAGACCTGGAAAGCATGTTCCTTGCTCATTTCTTCGATGATGACGCCGAAGTGTCGATCAGGACACTCTTCGATGAGAAACAAAAAGACGGAGAGTCGGTGGATACCTTCATCAAAACGGAGGAATTCTTCTTGCAGACCTATCATAACAACTTGTCCATTAACATCTTGGACGTTATGGGAGTAGAGCCACTCAATACCTGGAGAGAGTTGAAGGCGCGCGGAGAACAGGCCGAATGATTCCTTAGAAGGAGGAAGGTTGAAAGATGCCAACCGATGACTAACCCTCTGAATCCGGTCTCGTTTCCTATAATGAAGGGAATGCACCTACAACAGTTGTTGACGTTAATCAGACGTTACAACAGCAGTCCCGAAGATAGCAGAATAGTTCGGGTCCGAGGCTCCAAAAAGAGTACTCATTCAAGGACGAAGACGTTCCAGCCATCTTCGAGACCCTTCTTGAAAACAACAAAATCAAGCTGCCGTCCATCACAAATCAGGAGGAAGCTGATAATACTGCAGATCCGAAGTACTGTGCGTACCATAGGAGGATCCTTCATCCCACCAAGGCTTGCTTTACTTTAAAGAATAGCATCCAAACCTTGGTTGAAGCCGGCGTCATAACGCTAGGATAAGCCAAATAAGAACGGAAATACTCCGATAAGTATAAGAGTATAAACTGATCCTTCCTAGACTCCGACAAGTATAAGAGTATAAACTGCTTCTCAATCCTCCGACCAGTATAAGAGGTTAAACTGCTTCTCAATCCTCCGACCGGTATAAGAGGTTCCTGGAGAATTTTTATATGTAATATTCTTAAGGATAACCCGATCATGTAACCGAATGCAATGATAAACCCAGTTTCGCGAAGAAGCTGGGGATGGGTGATTCATGTAACGGGAAGTTCCCGGAAGAATACTATATGTAATTTTCTTAGGGATAACCCGATCATTACAAACAAAGTGATAAACACTAAACCCCCACTGTGATTTCCGAACACTCTTTTGCTGAGACGAGATTCGATCATTTTGTTTGATCAATCTTTCCTCACAAAATTTCCATTGGTGTTTGAAAACTCACAGTCTTCCACCACAAAGTCCCCCACCGATCAGACTAATTGACGGTGGGACCACCAAAATTCCTTTCGGTTGAATCCACTCAAACTCCTATGTGTTTGTACACTCAACATCACCAAAATTCCTTTCGGTTGAATCCACTCAAACTCCTATGTGTTTGTACACTCAACATTCCCATTGTTAAATTTCGGACATAATGCTTAGAATTTTGATCTGTCAATCTTTGACGAATTGTCAAACCCCTTCGGGTTAAGTCCTTATCACTTGACACTAAGAACCCCATCTGAGTGATTTGTACAAGTCAACACCCCTACTATAATTTGTACTCCCACTCCTATTTGATCAAACCTTCTTACAGTTAGGACCACAACCAAAATCTCCTCTCGATTCCTCTAATTAACGAGAGATCCAGTCTCAAAACACCCACTTGGTCAAACCTTCTTACAGTTAGGACCACAGTCAAAATCCCCTCTCGATTCCTCCAATGAACGAGAGGTTCACAGATCGTGCGATCAAATCTTCCTACAGTTAGGATCGTCTCAAACCTCCTGCTTGGTCAAACCTTCCTACAGTTAGGACCAAAACCATAATTCACTCTCGATAAACGAGAAATTCATCTTTAGTTCGGTAATCAAACCTTCCGATAATTAGGGTTATATGAATCTTTTCGATTCTCGGAGTGGAGATCCCACTCTTAGTTTCACCTTTCCGGATTCTGGGGGTGGAGATCCCACCTCGAGTCTCCTTTCTAGCTGAAGATAGAATATAAAATTCTTCTTCCTCAGTGTTAGGAGATAGAATATAAAATTCTTCCTCTCCCATTTCGGGTTCGTCTTTGCCCCAAGAGAAGACACCACCTTTTTCAACTCCTAAAATCTGTGCCTCACAGGTATGGGGAATTTTATCCCGAATCCTAAGTAGGGATAAGTCAACGCCTAACACGCGTTGCCGGTTTAGTCTTTCACCGATTGAAAAAGACACTAGAATTCTAGTCTGGGGAATTTTATCCCAAATCCTAAGAAGGGATAAGTCAACGTCTAACACGCGTTGCCGGTTAGTCTTTGACCGTAAAAAGGACAAAAGACCACATATTCAACATTGTGGCAGGTTGTTATTAATAACACCATAATCCGTGCCTCACACGCATGGGGAATTTTATCCCGAAGCCTAAGCAGGGATAAGCCAACGCCTAACACGCGTTGCCGGTTTAGTCTTTCGCCGATTGAAAAAAGACACCAGAATCCGAGTCTGGGGACTTTTATCCTGAATCCTAAGTAAGGATAAGTAAGCGCCTAACACGCGCTGCCGGGTAGCCTGTTCCCGTAACAATGGCGAAGTCTATGTATTCGAAGTCGTAGCATCAAGTCTAAGGGAGTTCATTCCTTTAGCACAACGTCACATTCGGAACGGATGTAAACAATCCGCTTGCTAGCCCGACTCGAACGGTAGTCGGTAGAGGCACATCAAATCCGTTGAGGGCTGAGGATTTGCCAAAAATCCTAAGCCTACGTCTAACACATGTTGCCGGGTAGTCTATTTCCGTGAGAAAGACGAAGTCTACGTATTCAATGTCGTAGCACTAAAAGAGTTAACTCTTTTAGCACAACGTTATGTGCAGAACAGATCTAAACAATCTTCTTGCTAGCCCGACTCAAACGGTAGTCGGTAAAGGCTCATCAAACCCGTTGATGGCTAGGAATTTGCCAAAAATTCTATGAGTGCGAGTCATTGACGCATCATCTCCGTTAGTTGGTCTCATGACTCGATTATCCAACAACATTAAGATAAGATCCACAAATGCAGATGAATCAACTTTAACAGTTGGTCCTGCAGCCCCGACACTTGGGATCACCATGCTCCAATACCTTAAGAGCTTAAACTGTGTATGCTCTAGCAAACGTACGAGTATAAACTGTGTCAACGTCAAGCGATCCGAAACCCTAGGTTAACGCCGGTCAACGCGTAACCCTAGGTCAACACTAATCAACGCGTTGCGATCAAAAAGTCAACATACGACGTTCAAAACCCTAAGGTCAACGCCTATCAACGCATAACCCTAGGTCAACACCAGTCAACGCGTTACGACCAAAAAGTCAACGTACGATGTTCGAAACCCTAGGTCAACGCCAGTCAACGCGTTGCGATCAAAAAGTTAACTCAATAACACGAGCCAAACTCAACTCATCAGTTGTAGATTTGAGACTATGACGACGGCCAGACGATAAACGCAACGCCAAAAGGATTTCAGCTATTCATCAAAGCATCGAGTAGACTGAAAATCGAAGGAGTCAAGAATCGAAGCTGACTACAGGTCCTTTACGCCGACTGAAGGCTGGACCAATCACATCCAAAGTATTCCAGCCTCTTCTACAAAAGAAATGAGTCTGGAACGCTTTGGAGGGGGTATCTGTAGGCATCGAAAATTGCCTATAGGTCTCCACGAACAGCTCAGTGTTAAGAAATGATGATCAACGTCACCATCTGGTTCACAGAAGCTTGATTGATGTTGGTGAATGCTTGAAGTAAACCGACGAACTACGTGAAGCAACGGAGTTTCAGAATAACAAGACACGAACTGATCGGGAACCTCGTATCGTTCACAAACGGCGAAATGCCCTTCGTGTCTCATTTATTCCACAGATGACCTAATCATTGAAGCTTATAGAACTCTTCGTCGGCTTTCCAACGCACTTCGAATCTCTCAAATCCGAGTTCGGACGAAGAAGTTACGGCGGAAACGATCAAACAGGCATCGAAAATGTCTCAGGCTAAACTGAGACACCTAAGGTGTCTCGGCCAAGACCGAGACACCCTTGGGTGTCTCGGCCCAGGTTGAGACACCCTGGGGTGTCACCAACGCAAAAATGGTCAGTTAGGTAGTTTTAACCACCCGAAACCCCCTGGAGCCTATAAATACAGCCCCGGGTCCTCATTTTTTTCGGATCTGGAATTTTGGAAGATTAGGTGAAGCCCTGCCGGATTGAAGACTGAAGGTGCACGGATTTCAGAGAGGAGGAGGAGAGATCGGATCGAGTTCTTTAATGCAAGAGAGAGAGATTCGTCAGATCTACAGTTTCCCGGATCCGTTCCTTAGGATTATCTCGTTGCGGTAATCTTAAGAAGAGTGATTATCTCGCTTCGCCGAGATAAGAGCTATGGTTTTCTCGATCCCTTCGCGGATAGACGAAGTTCTGCCCAATTTTTTAGCAATCAGATCTGATCGACGGTGGTCCACGGATAAACCCCGACACATGCAAAGATCCCACCGACGGTGGTCCACGGATAAACCCCGACACATGCAAAGATCCCACGCAAGCAGAAGACCGATAAACGATATCCCTACGTTTGTTTGATAAAGTTGTAAACTTGTTTTATTTTCATTGTGTAAGGAGATCTTATAAAAAGATCAACTTTTTATTTTATTCGAGTTTATTGTGATGGCTAAAGTTGTAATAGATTCGATAGCAATGAAAACAGCAACTTTCACCGCAAACATATCCTTGCACATATATTGTTCATATCTTATTTGTTAGGATATATTTGTTAATAGTTTTTAAATTGGCATAAAATCAGATTAGATTAGCAATAACCCTATTCACCCCCTCTAGGGTTCCTTCCTAGTGGCATTATGGTGCTTTCAATGGATATTAGATAGTGGATGTTCATAACACATGATCATAAGCTCTCAAATGTTGTCTTCAATTCAATACAAAGAGGGAGGCACAATTACATTTAAAGAGAAAAACAAAGGTCAAGTAATAGGTATTGGAAAAGTAGGTAACATTGACAAACCTCTAATAGATAATGTTTTATTAGTAGATGGTTTAAAATATAATCTTCTAAGTATAAGTCAATTATGTGATAAGAATTTTAAAATCATATTTGAAAAAGAATCATGTCTTATATATGATCATGATTTAACAAATATCTTGTTTAAAGGTTTTAGAAAGAAAGATATATATGTTTTATCCATGAATTTTTATTTAAATGATTATTGTTTAGTTGCACCAATAGATAATTCATTGTTATGGCATAGAAGATGTGGACATATTAATTTGAAACATATTTCACGTATTTCTAAAAATAATTTAGTAAATGGCTTACCTAAAATTGTAAATAAGAAAAATCATTTTTATGATGCAAGTAAACAAGGAAAAATGCATAAATCTTCTTTCAAATCTAAAGGTGTTGTTTCTACAAGTAGACCATTAAAATTATTACATATGAATCTATTTGGTCCTTCTAGAATTGCATCTTTAAATGGAAGTAGATATGCATTTGTCATTGTTGATGATTATTCAAGATATACATGGGTTATGTTTTTAAAACATAAGAATGATGCTTTTGATGAGTTTTCTACATTTTGTAAAAAGATACCAAATCAAAAATCCACTATTATTGCCACTATTAGAAGTGATCATGGTTATGAATTTGAAAACGAATTATTTTCTGATTTTTATAATAAAAATGGTATTTCACATGAATTTTCATTTCCTTACACTCCACAACAAAATAGAGTTGTTAAAAGAAAAAATAAAACTTTATAATAATGTGCTAGAATAATATTAGTTGATTCTAATCTACCAAAATATTTTTGGGCAGAAGCAATTAATACTGCATGTTATATTCAAAATAAAATTTTATTAAGACCTATTTTAAATAAAATAAGTTTTGAATTATTTTTCAAACACATTCCTAAAGTTTCTTATTTTAAAGTATTTGGATGTAAATGCTATATATTAAATACAAAAGAAAACTTAGGCAAATTTGATTTTAAATCTAGGTATTTTTGTAGGTTATTCTATGCATAGTAAAGCTTATAAAATTTTTAATGAAAAGACTTCTACAATAGAAGAATCCTTGCATGTTTCTTTTGATGAATCTAATGCAAATTCTAATAATAATGATAATAATCATGATGATGATGATTTTGTTAATCAATCACCTCCTGTTATTGATATTAATACTAATGATACTAATATTTTACCTAAAACATATGTAGAAGTTAGAAATCATCCACGTGATTTGATCATAGGTGATATTTCTTGTGGTGTACAAACTAGATCACAATCAAACTTATTTAAACATGCTACATTTGCTTCAACAATAGAACCTAAAAATATAAAAAAAGTATGTAAAGATGATTTTTGGATAATTGCTATGCAAGAGGAACTCAACCAATTTATAAGAAATAACGTTTGGGATCTTGTACCTAGACCTTAAGATAAATCTATTATAGGAACCAAATAGATATTTTAAAATAATTGGATGAATCTGGACAAGTTATTAAAAACAAAGCTAGATTGGTTGCACAAGGTTATAATCAAGAAGAATATATTGATTATGATGAAACATATGCACCGGTTGCTCGTTTAGAATCTATAAGAATTTTACTTGCATTTGCATGTTTTATGGATTTTAAACTATATCAAATGGATGTTAAAAGTGCATTTTTAAATGGTTTTATTAAAGAAAAAGTTTTTATAGAACAACCTCCTGGATTTGAACATGAAAGTTTTCCAAACCATGTTTTCTAATTTAAGAAAGCTTTATATGATCTTAAACAAGCACCCCGTGCTTGGTATGATAGACTAAAGAACTTTCTTTTAACTTCCAGATTTGAAATTAGAGAAGTTGATTCTACACTATTTATTAAGAAAATAAATAAAGATATATTATTAATTCAAATATATGTAGATGATATTATATTTGGATCTACTAATAATGATCTTTGTCAAGAGTTTGCTAAGACAATGCAGGATGAATTTGAAATGAGTCACATGGGTAAACTCAACTTCTTCCTTATACTTCAAATCAAACAATTAAAGGAAGGAATTTTTATCAACCAAAGCAAATATGCTAAAAAATTACTCAAACGCTTTGGATTGGACAACACTACTAGCAAACCAACTCCAATGAGGACAACTACATCACTTGACAAAGATAAAAATGGTAAGAATGTTGATCAAAAGCTTTATCAAGATATGATTGGATCACTTCTTTACATACAGCTAGTAGACCCGATATTATCTTTAGTGTGTGTTTATGTGTAAGATTTCAATCTAATCCTAAAGAGTCACACCTTAAAGCAGTAAAAAGAATTTTTAGATATCTTAAAGATACTATGCATTTTGGTTTATTTTATCCAAATAATAACAAAGTTGATTTAATATATAGTGATCCTAATTTTGCCGGATGCACATCTGTTAGAAAAAGTACAAGTGGTACGTGTTATTTCTTAGGACATTTACTTGTATCTTGGTTTACTAAAAAGTAAAATTCAGTATCATTATCAACAACTGAAGCAGAATATATTGCTGCAAATTTTGTATCTACGCGTAAGTTCTATGGATGAAACAAACATTATCTGATTATGGTATAGTTTGTCCCACATCCTCCATAATGTGTGACAATTCTAGTGCCATTAATTTATCTAAAAGTTCTATTCAACATTCATGTACAAAATATATTGACATAAGGCATCATTTCTTACGTGATCATGTGCTCAAAGGTGATATTTCATTAGAATTTATATCTACTGATAAAAAAATTACAGATATACTAACAAAACCATTAAAAGAAGAAATTTATGTTACATTAAGAAGGGAATTAGGTATATGTTCAATTAAAGATTTAAATTAATGTTTAAAATTAATACATATGCATACACATCCTTAATAGTCGACTAATTAGGTTAGTAGTCGACTACATACACAAGCATTACATATATCACATTCTGTCATTTTCTTAGTAGTCGACTAATAGGAGGAATAGTCGACTAATCTGAGTTCTACACAAATTTACAGAACTTTGTCAACTGCAGAGTAGTCGACTATATTACAGTATAGTCGACTACTTACACTGACAGTTTCACATTTACATGTTTTTTTAGCTAATTGGTTACTTTACCAATCAAACCCAAATACACATTAAACTTAAGTCAATTTGATCTCAACCATTAATTATTTACCAGATCAATCCTAGCCTTAAATCTACTTCTTTTAAGATCAAATCATATCCATTCATTGATTTTTTATTTAATCTAAGCCATTGAACTTTTACATAAGAAACTATCCTAACTCCTAAACTACCCACTCTTTCACACTATAAAAAAAAAGCCCCGACAGCCACTTTTTCCCTCATCAGTTCATCCATTCTCAAGATTAGGGTATCCTCTCTTTTTTATTTTTTCTCAAAATTTTTATCAAATTCCTTGTGTCTCTTGAGTTTTCCAGTCTTAGTAGTCGACTACAACTTCAAATTAGTCGACTACTACCATCATCTAGGTTTTCAACAGTTTGGTAAGTTTCCTTCACTTGATCTTTTTCAAATTTTGAACTTAAATCATGTATAGATCAAAGAGGCCTACGTCTGGTCCTTCTAATATTGTGGAAGACTATTCAATATATCTAAAAGACCCTACTTTGCTTGCTCAATTCAAAGAATTCCAAACTTTCAAAATACTACCCGGTCGATTCGTTAAATTTGAAGACTTTATCACTCATAACTTTAATGATTATTTTACAAATGTTGGACGGTTAGATCTACTTTCCTCTAAAAATAAAAAACCCGATTATCCTCTTTTGATCTAATTATTTTACATAAATATCACTAGACTTGAAACTGATAGACAATCTGACGTTCTTAACACTATTGTGAAAGAAATTGAAATCAATTTAACTCCTAAGAAATTAGGAAAATTTTTCAAAATTCCTTATCAAGGTGTTAGTCTTCCAAGTATCAAAATGACGGATGAAAATTTGCTTTCAAATCATATTTTCCTTCCCGGACATGGCAAACTACTGAATCACTCCAATAAACTTAGGCCTATCCCTAGGTTTATCGCCCTAATTCTTGCCTACAATTTATTTCAAAAAATGGAGAGTTTTCATTTTATCTCACTTGACTTAGCCAAGGTCCTATATTCTATTATGGCTAATATACAAGTAAATTGGACTGAAGTTTATTATGAAAATCTTTTAGTTCTACCTAAGCGATCTCTTCCATTTGGAGCCTTTCTAACTAGAATTTTTGAGGCTTTTCATGTCGAACTCAAAACTAAAAATTCTAAGATCCGTTCCATTGAGTTATTTGATTCCAATGCCTTAACTCATATGAAATTAACTAACTATGGAATTCACCAAGATGAGCCTCACCCCATTCAAAAACAAATTCCCTAAGACATACCATAATCATCTCATGAAGCTAGACCCTCTTCAAGCCACATTCCATCATCTATGCAAACTGAACGTTCGTGCTTCTCCGATGCACAATATAACACTTTGTCCGCTCATATACTTGAGTTGGAGACTGGACATCGAGCACTATATACTCAGAACTCATGCATTTTGAAGAATCAAGAAGAGTTAAATAGCAAGTTTGAAACTTTGGATATGAAGATTAATACCTTGGATATGAAGTTTGAAACATTGAATATGAAGCTTAGCGCGTATTTCCAAGGAAGTCAACCTCCACCAGGACCTTCAAGTTAGAAGATCATGCATGCATCATATAGCACTTGGACTAGTTTCAGTTTGTGTGTCAAAAACAATTAAGTCCTTAGTTAGTTTGTTTAATTATGTCAACAAAACTATGTGTTAGTTGTTTGGTTTGTTTAAGACTCATGTCATGTGTTGTAAGTTGCTACTATGTTTTATGTTGCTACTAAGTTTGCTTAGTGTGTTATGTTCTCATATATTTATGATTAGTATATTATGTTATCATGCTTAGTGTGTTATGTTTATGCAAAATTTTCTATACATATGATGTTCATAAGCTATATATATTCTAAACAGATTGTGACGATGGAAATCATCGAACTTTGGTCTTTATGGTAAGTCTTTGCCTTGCAATTTGGGTGGGTAAACTAATGGACTACGTTCACAATTTCGATGATCTTTTTGAAGTATTAGCTCAAGAAGAGGAAATAATTGCATGTTTAGGATATGTGTTCAATTCTTTTTGTTAATGATAAATGGGGAGAATGGTATTAGAATGTTATGCTATTCTATGATATAGACTTGAATTGTAGCCTCTAATATTCTTTTATGTAGGGAGTAAGTATATAATACTTATAAATGTTTATTTCTTTTGTTATATACTTACATGTGCATAAATTATTTGTCATCATCAAAAAGGGGGAGAATGTTGGATATCATGTCCCCAAGATATAGTTTTGATAATAACAATTATTAACTATGTGTATTATTGTGTACTAACATATCAATGCAGATATCAACTTCAAATAAGCTCAAGATATGTGAACAAAAGTGCAAGATGAACTCAAGGCAATATGAAGTAAAGAAGATGAAGTACTTAAACATATACAATATAAATTTTACATTTATTTTACTTAGAATTATTGTACAAGCCTTGATCACTCACAACCACATACACACACATAGTGTTTAGAACATACTAACACATGCTTAGTGTGTTAGTTAACTATAGAAATTCCCTATGTTAACCATTAGAGATTATAGTTAAAGAATGAGTCTCAAAATACTTCATTCATATTATTTTTAACCCTTAGTAGTCGACTAATAAGATTTATAGTCGACTACATGCACACTGATCAAAATATTAAGTTTCTGTCATTTGACAGTGCAGTCGACTATTGACAATAGTAGTCGACTACTCATGCCTTAGACATAATTTCAACTTTCTGTCAAATAACAGCGTAGTCGACTAACATATAGTGTAGTCGACTACTTAAGACATAGACATATTTTTAAGTTTCTATAAAAATACAGTGTAGTTGACTAATAATTATTTGTAGTCGACTACTAAGGTTAAATTTAATTTTTTAAGGTTCTGTCTAATTACGTTGTAGTCGACTACTAGACTGTATAATTGACTACTAAGATTTGAATCTGAATTCTAGATTTTATATCTTTATAGAGCAGTCGACCAATGACTAGAGTAGTCGACTACTAAGAAAAATCTTGACTTTGCAGAGTCTGTTTGAACTCAGTGTAGTCGACTACTAGGGGTTATAGTCAACTACAGAGACAGTTTTTCTGACATTTCAAGTTTAAATTTGTGACTGTTTATAGCCGTTTTGATCCGTTAATTGGATTTAAAAACTTATCTTTTAAAGGGCTATAAATATGTTAGAAGTTCAGAAATTTGCACCATTCATTCCTATCCATAAGCTTTAACATTTGTGCATTCTCAAGAGTTCTATATTCAGATTTTTGTCTAAGTGTTGACAAAAAAATTGTTCTCTAAAATAGCCTTTGATCTTTATCCTACATGCCACTTATTTTAGGCAATTTCCAGAGATTAAAATGTTCCTAAAGCCACTGGTGCACATCACTACACATTTAAGGCTTATAGGAATTGTGTTGTTGATTCAAGGAAAGTTCTCTCGGATGTGAGAGTTGTGATCTCTTGTTGAAGAGATTGTGTGCAATTTGCATGGTCTTACAAATTAGTTAGGTTTACTTTTTATTTTGTAATAGTTTTTTAAAATCATAGTGGAACTCTCAAACGGGATTTGCTTGGGCTGGATGTACACTAGGGAGGTAAAACCAGTATAAAAGCTTGTATTTGTGATTACAAATTTCTGTGATTGTTTCTATCTTTCTCGCAATTTATAATCTACTTTGCATAATTTTTAAAAAGAACACTATTCATCCCCCTTCTAGTGTTTTAGTGTGTATTAGATCAGATCCTACAAAGTAGCATCACTCTCCACCCGCTGCGATACATCTATGATCCGTCCAAAACTCTCCACCTGCTGAGAGTCAGTAGGCTCCATCATCGAAGCCTCATCAAAAGTGACACTACCAGACCAACTATCCAATGGAGTTTTACCTCTAATTACAGCAGACGACAACTTGTAAATATGACGGCTCGAATATATCAAAGCCTCAGCCTAGAACCTATTCTGCAAACTTCTGCTTGACAACAAACACCGATCCTCCTCCAGCAAGGAACAACTCATCAAATCTGCCATATCATCTTGTTATCCCAAAGTTTCCCTTCCATCGAAGTGTCTCAAAATACCCTGAGTACAGCACAAATACAGAAACGGTTCCTTCTTGTACTTCCTACCAAAATCAGAACGGAGTACTTTTCCTTTTCTGTATGTCTTAGTCTCTATACACTTCTTCCACCAGTTGAAGACTACTAGGACTTTACTCAAACAGGACTTGGTTGCAACCCAAACATGCCTAGATCAGTCATTAACAAAGGAAACCAGATATCTATTACCTCCCAATGATGCCTCCTTAGAAGGCCCCCAAACGCCCACGTGAACTCTATATAGAAGGCCCTTAGCTCAATGAATAGAGGTGTCAAACTTCACATTGGTCTTCTTTCTCACATCAAAATGTTCACTGGACTTCAAACTGCATGTTAATGCACCTTTCTCTAAATTAATACTGGAATGTCCCGACCTAAAATACCCCAGTCTAGTCGAATCAATAGAAGTCGTCAACTCTTCACCTGCCACCGTACTTCTAGTCAAGTAGTACAAGTTACTCCTCCTGACGCCCTTCATCACAATACAACATCCTCTCACAATCTCGAGAACCACGTCCTCAATACAAACTTTCAAACCCTCTCCAGCTAAAGCTCCAATCGAGATCAGGTTCTTCCTCAAGGAAGAAACATATCTTACACCATGTAACTCTCTAACTATCCCATCATACAGATGAAAATTTTACCTATCCCAAGGATCTGGCATGCACGATTATCACCCATGTACACCACACCACTATGCAGCTTCTTAAAACTGGACAACAATTCTCTTTTAGGGCACACATGATAGGTTTCACCACTATCCAACATCCACTAGGATTCCTTCGAATAGCAACCTGTAGGATTGATAGAGAGCGAAAAAAAGATGAGTCAGAAATATTACCATCCGATTTGATGATGTTTGCTTCTGATGATGGTTGTTTCCCTTTTCCCTTCTGCTTGTTCTTCATTCATTCACTGAGCTTTAGACAATCTTTCTTCTAATGATCGGTCTCTTTACACCAAGCACACTGATCTTTACCACTATAGGATGCCCTACTCTAGACTGCGATTTCTAATTCTTCCGGTTTGGACTTTTCCCTCTTGCGGTCAATGTCTCTGCTATTGTATCGTTTGAAGACTCATTGTCTTTCTTCCTTAGCTGATAATTCACAAGAACAATAGTAACCTCTCTATACGAAAGAGACGTCTTCCCATTGATTAGGGTAAGAACGAAGGTCTCATATTCCTTATATGATAAGGAACTCAACAATAACAATGCATTGTCCTCATCCTCGATCATAACATTCACATTCACCAAATTCGTAAGAAGCTTCATGTAGTTGTTCATGTGATCGCCAATTGAGATTCCCTTCTTTAACTGAAAACGGTAAAGTCTTCTCTTCAAATGCAAACAATTTTTAACACTCTTTGTCAAATACTCAAATACTTGCTTTCAAAAATCTTCCAAATCTTCTTTGCAAAATTCTCATTGCTCACATCATATTTTAGATCATGTGTTAAACAAGACCTAATGATGCCACACCGCCCCATTCATCTTTTTCCAAACATTTTCTTCAATATCATCCGGCTTGTCATCCAATTTCAAAGTATCCTCTAAATTTTGTGCGTTCAGCGTATCCAAGACCTCACATCTCCATAAACCAAAGTTTTTTTGTGCCATTAACCTTCTCCGCATCTATCATTGTAGAGTGGATATTCAAACTTTGAATGGTCTTCACGCCAGAAGTACCACTCTCAACACCCGATGCATCTTCTTTCCCAACCATCTTCCTCAAAGAACCAAAAAACTAATGTGAAACAAACTGAAGAATAGATCCAAACTGATAAAAGGTAGATTTTTTTATCAAAAAGATCTCACCTTTATCTCCAATTGAAACCCTAGAAGAGCTTCCAAAGCGAGATACTCCTCCACCAAACCCTAAGCATAGTCCGAAGCTCTGATACCACTTATTGTGCGGTGGCGTAGCAGACTCCACAAAGTTGCCGAGAGAGAAGGCACACATAGAATTAAATAAAAAATAACACACAAACTCAAAACAAGAGATTTACTTGGTTCAGCAAGTTGCATACATCCACGGGGCAAGAAGGGAAGGGGTTTCCACTATTAGAGAGAGAGAGAACACAAAATAGAGATTACAAATCACTCACAAACCCTCAAATTAATCTCTCAAATAAAGTTCTCAACTCTCACCAATTTGCTGTCACAAGAAAGCTCAAAATCACCCCTTATCCCTCTCAATTCAGAACAAATTCTGATCAATACAAAACCCTTAAATCGTGTTTCATTATATATCAAAACACAAACAAAATCAGAATAGGAAACGAAGCTCATGCCCAAACCCGATAGGTGGTCGACCACCGAAATCATCGCGGTCGACAGACCAGAAAGACAGAAACCAAAAATCGATTATAAGGTTTGGCGGTCGACCGGCCAGAGTGCAGAAACACATCCTGTACTCGTGCACGTTTCCGGTCGACCGCCGAAGTCATCGTGGTCAACCGTACGACCTCCAAAATGTTCCCTTTGTCAATTTTCCCGAACCGTTCCCGTTTCTACAATCTAATCCAATTGGTGATATTTATTAAGTTCGTTAATAAGGTAAATTTCACTGTACCCTCAAGCTTGAGCATTAGATAGTTAAGCCCTCAAAAAGCTTGAAATTCTCACTAAACTCACTAAATATTGAAAATTTCAAAAAATCCATTAAATTTTTTTTCATTTGGCCACCAATGCCTACTTCATGATCATTATGTATTTCTATATTTGGAAACTCAAATATAGTATTACATTATTACGTGGTTAAGTAAAAAAATCAAAATGTTATGATGGTTTTTCTTAAATTCCTACTCATTACTAGTTTAGTGAGAGTTTCAACTTCTTGGGCACTAAGTGACAAAGGCCCAAAATTAATTTGGGGTTTAATGAAATTCATCTGGTTAATAATAGAACTATCATTTAGTCTGAATGAAAAATAGGAACGAGCAAAATACATGAGAATCGTGATATTACTTAATTTTTAGGTAAAATTAATCATAAAACTTATATTGGAAAGTACTCACAAGCTTTTAGATGTTTATTGAAACGTTTGTGATTGAAAAGCCCGCCTTCAATTATGGTTAATTTCACAAGTCCTCTTAAAACTGTTGTTAGTCCGTAGTGGTTTAGTTCTTGATCAAGTAAATAAAACTAGCTCAAGGCCAAAAATTGACATGAGAAAACCCATATGAAACTCTGTTTTTCTTTACTCTAAAATAATTAACCCAATATTTCCCTTTCACATTCAATTCTTTCACACTAAAAACACAACTCATAAACTACTTACAAGTCGACAAAACCATATACAATCAACTAACTAATACATACTTTGCACTAATAGATCAATGGAAAAAAGAAAGTTCGATCAATTAAGCTCAAAGCATCATAGTCTTGAACTCATCAAAACTAATAACACCATCTTGATTAGCATCGAACCTCTTAATCATAACCTTACACTCCTCAAAACTTCTAGAATTACCCAACAAACTAAGCATCCTCTTCAAGCTCTTAGCCGTAATAAACCTCTCACCCTCCATTAGATACATCCCAAATGCTTCTCTCAACTCTCTCTCCTCTTCTTCTTTATCTCCTTTTCCACTTATCAACCTAACGAACTCATCAAAATCCAATAGCCCATCACCATTTAAGTCAATGGATTGGATTACAGAGGCAGCATCCTCAGGGATAAGCTCCTCTCCTACGCTCCACATGAAGAGCCGGAGCTCAGTCGAAGAGACCTTGCCATCACCGTTGGAGTCGAAACGGACGAAGATCCGTCGGAGATCTGCTATGCTTGAGTAGTAATCCATGGTCCCCTGATTTTTGTTGAAGAGAAGAGGAATATTTGTTTGTTAGGAAGAATGCGTACTTGTGTTTGTGTGTTTTGAAAGAGATATATAGAGAACTAGAATGATAAACATGAGGTTACAAAAATGTCACTTGACGCGGTGTAAGGTTGGATACTTTGTATGTGAGTGTGATTGGTACGACAAGTTTGTGGTTTGGACATCTGGTGGGGGTAGAAAGAGCATCACCTTGCTTGGCTGTGGGCAAAAAAAAAAAAAAAAAATCCAAGGGCCTCTTTGGTTATTTTTTTGTAAAACGCCTAGTTGCTACAATGATGCGAAATTGTGGTCTAGCAATGCCTAACGACTATAGTAACATGACTCCATTTCCTAACTTTTTACTAGAAATTGCTGAGGGCTAACCAATTCAGCTACACTAGTAGGCAATTTAGTTACAGTAACGTGACCATTGTAACTCACGAAACATAGGAGTTAGTTGCAATATCGTAGTGCCAGACACCTAAAGTATTATAACCCTAAAAACTCTTAAAAAGTGGCAATCAAACATGCCCTTAGAGGATATTACATAGATGGAAATAAAATGACCAAAGCAAATATAATTGTTAATCTTAATGTATATATTACTAATGTCTATCAATGTAGCTATAACTGTACCCGTAGGTAGATGATTGTATTAATAGTGATTGCATGTAATATATTAGATGCAATCATCTCCTTTCTTCCTCCATGACATTCTATAGAGGGTCCTTTTAGAGTTTTCTGTGTGACACATGTTCTAACATATATTTGAAAGTTGGTGATTGTACTGTAAACATATATATTTTGATTACACTGGTATCTTATTCATTTGTACTACTATTTACTGGTGGCACTAATTTAAATTGATAATGTAAACACGTCATTCTCGTTAAAATGTTCAGTAGAAAGGGCGCAAAATGTCAACCCCCCGCCGCTTGAAATGGGAATATATAGATCCATGAACTATTCAGTATTTTATAGTTATTTTTTCCTTTGAATATTGATTGGAAATTGGTGGAAGTATCATATCGACCTACAGCTGGAAATAACACGGGTAGCCGCTATCTACGAGTACAAGGGACAAAAATTTAGCCAATAAACAAATAAATTAAAGAGAACAAAATTTGCTTTTGTTGTACAACTGTTGTGTAGTGGAGCTCATATGCACCGTTTATTGCGGAGACATTGACCGTGTAATGTGGGGGTTAGCCAATTTAGCGCTGTATAGTGGACCTCTAGTGATTGAGATGCAAGGAATTTTCCAAGTTGTTGGTGACCAATATTCTATAATTACAGTGGACATAATATGTTTAATGCTGGGTTATATATTGATACATAGCACCTTATCAGTATTATCTTTGATGTTATCTAAACTAACTTTGATATTCTTATCTTAAGAGTATCATGATTGGAGTGTTATAGTGGAGTTGCCCGTTTGGATAATGGAAGTATTAGAAGTAAGAAGTAGGTTATAGAAGTAACTTTCAAAGCTATGAAGTACGAAATAGTAAAAATAACATTTTTTTTGTTTGTTTCATATATTTTTAAAAGTAATGGAAGTAGAACTTCTTCCTCTTCATTTACTTTTTCTGTTTGGATAACATTTGAAAATATTATTAGAAAGTAATTTTATCAATGAAAAGTTGTTAGAAGTAACTAATAAATGAAATATTAATAAAAAATTTATTTATGTCATAATTAATATGCATTTCAACTACTTCAATTCCGAGCTACTTCTGAGTATTGAGGATTGGAAAAAAATTTTGGAAGTAAAGATGACACGTAGATGCCACATAAGCATTTAGGGAAGTATTGGAAGTAAGTTTTTCAGAGAACTAAACACACTTTTTTGCTTGGAAGTAACAGAAGTAGCCTCTACTTATTTTACTTCAGCTACTTCACAATTACTTCTGTGCAAACTTATGTTTGGATTTTATAATATCATAACAACTTATCATTACTCGGCTTTGACATTATCTAACTAACAATGAGAGTCTTTATCATAGGTTTCTCCGTAGTGAAATGTTAGAATGATTTTATTTAGTTATCTATATCTCACTGTAAATTAATTAGTTTTTTCTAATTATCAAACATTTAATTTAAATGACAAAAAAATATACAATGATACTGAATGGATGAATAAGAACATGCCCACATCATTTCTTCTCTACATTGAAGAATAATTTGTTGGCACTGAAACACTTTACTTCACTTGCATGACAATATTGACGTGCTTTTATACTTGCAGAAAAAATGACTTTCATACTTAAAGATCCTCTTTCAATCTGCCAAACAACTAAATAAAATTGTTAATTATAGTATGGAATTAGCTAACTGTCACTCATCATTGTCACCAATATACAGATCTCAAACCCCAGAACTAAGTTATTTTCCGTCAATTTTTGTGTTGAGCTTGAAGCATTTTGTATAATAAAATTGATAGTTACATTGATGTTTGAAAATAATGGGTATGTGTTGGCGACACATTAAGCAGCAAAAAAATAGCCACATGGACGAACCCATCATGCTAGTCACATAAAAAACAACTCTTCTTTTTGGCTCGCGGTCCAACCGCGAGCCTCAGCTCGCGTGAGAGGAACAGGGGGGTGGGCCCCCCAACAGTG